>NW_017721981.1:0-1968 GCF_001865875.1 Lupinus angustifolius | reverse complement strand
GCCTAGTTTGAGGTTTAGGTTCTGGAACTTTGAATTGATTAATGCTTAGTTAATTGATTCTCAACAAATTCAGAAGTTAATGGTTGGAATCTGAAAATAATCTTTTGTAACCGAGGATTGAGTTGTGAACAAACGAACCAAAGGGATTTAGCCATTTTATTACATTGTTTAACTACTGTTTCTGAATTTCATTTATTTTCATACTATCCAACAACAACAAAATCCCTTTATAAGGTGTTTGAATCTTTGCTTGAAAGATAATCCTTGGGATACGACCTAGGAGTCACTTCCTAGTACTGCAGTTTTAGTTGTTATATTATTTCTATTGGGTACGGCCTCGATCAAATTTGGCGCCGCTACCGGGGATTATCGGTTCTTGCCAAAGGTTCTTAGTATAGTTTAGTGTGTGTCTTAGAATAACCATTCTGTTTGGGTTTCAAAACCTACCTGTAGCATTCACTGTTTCCTGTTTGCTGTCTTGTTTAGCTATTTGTTTATTGGTTGATTCGGGTGTATGTTGGTTAATATAGTTGTGGTTGGACTTTTTGCATGAAACTCTGTTTCCACACTTCTTTCATTACATATTGAATACTGGATGCATCACAGTTAATCACCTTGCTGCTAGTTGTGAGATACAAACAAGTAGTGACTAGTTTTACTGTTGATTTTCTATTTTTGGCATAACTTTGGAATCGTTGATCAGAATTGGACATATTATATATGCATTTGGGGTAGAAAATCCAAAAGGAGTCTGTTTACTATTTTTATTTTATTTTACAAGTTTATTTTTTCAATTGTTTTGATTTTGTTGCATTTAATTAAATTAGTTAGGCTTTGAGTTTTGTCCTGAAAATTTTTGTGGATGTTTCCTATGGTATTAGGATTTTATTGATGCAAAGTTTTGGTTGATCACTGAAATTTAACATGTATTTCACTTACTACACTACATGGTTCTTACTGCTGCGTTTAGTGCATGACTAGGGAAATCCTAACTCTTTGCATCCAATAAATCCTGAAATTGATAGAAAATTTCATAGTTTGGTTAGACAAGTTAGGAATTTAAATTTAGATAGTGAGCCTTTTCATCTTAGTGTCAATCTACCTCATAGTGATACTAATTCTGCTGTTTCTGTGCATTCTGCTATTTCTGTGCATTCTGCTGTTTATGGGCATTATGTTGCATACTCTGAAAATATGGCTGACCACCTCCAATCCCACGTGAGAGGACATTAAGGGAGCTGGCTGCACCTGATTTCACATATGAAAGCTTGTGTATCCAGTATCCCAATGAGGATGTGCCATATGTGCTCAAAACTGGACTAATCCATTTGTTGTCTAAGTTTCATGGACATACAATTGAATGTCCTTATAAGCATCTTAAGTAGTTCCACATTGTATGTTCCACCATGAAGCCTCTTGATGTCCAAGAGGATCACATATGTTTGAAGGCATTCCCACATTCACTTGAGGGCGCTTCAAAATATTGGTTGTATTACTTGGCCCCTCGTTCTATTACTAGTTGGGATGACCTGAAGAAAATCTTCCTTGAAAAATTCTTTCCTGCCTCCAAGTACATTGCAATAAGAAAAGATATCTCTGGAATCAGAGAACTACATGTAGAAGGTTTATATGAATATTAGGAGAGATTCAAGAGACTATGTGCAAGCTGCCCCCATCATCAGATCTCTGAACAACCCCTCCTGCAATATTTCTATGAGGGTCTGAACAACATGGAGAGGAATATCATTGATGCTGCTAGTGGTGGTGCACTTGGAGATATGACCACTTTTGAGGCTAGAGGATTGATTGAGAAGATGTCTTCCAACTCTCAACAGTTTAGTGCAAGAAGTAGTGATGCTATAGTGGTCCGAGGTGTCCATGATGTTAGGACAGATTCAGTGAGGCAAGATAAACTTGAGAAAATTTTTGACTCCCTTGCTACCTTGGTCACTCAACTTGCCATAAATC
>NW_017721980.1:0-2056 GCF_001865875.1 Lupinus angustifolius | reverse complement strand
CTGAGGCCTATGCTGCAAATATTTACAACAACAGACCTCAACAACAACAACAAAATTACGATCCTTCATCAAGCAGATACAACCCTGGTTGGAGGAATCATCCGAATCTTAGATGGTCTGATCCTTAATAGCCTCATCCAGGGCCACCATTTCATAATAATAATAATGCTGCACAAAATATACCATATATGCCTCCTCCAATCCAAAAGCAGAGGCAACAACAAGTGAATAGTAATCCTGCTCCTGCATCTAGTGAATCTTCATTAGAATAATTGGTGAGGTAAATGACATTGCAGAATATGCAATTCCAGTAAGAGACCGGAGCTTCCATTCAGAGTCAAAAGTCCTTCATTCAGAATTTGACCACCTAGATGGGACAGATGGTCACTTCATTAAACACATTGCACTCTCAAAATTCTGATAAGTTGCCTTCCCAAACTATGGTCAACCCGAAGAATGTGAGTGTCATCACTCTAAGGTCAAACAAACATATTGAAGTTGATCTTGCTGCATCAAAAATGAAGCAACCGGTTTTACAAGAGGCTAAGAACACCAGTGAACAAATTCTTGCTAGTGAACCTTCCACAAGTGATGCACAACCATCTTCCATTCCTCTTCCATTTCCTCCAAGAGCCATTCAAAGTAAGAAGATGTAAGAGGTAGACAAGGAGATCTTGGACACATTTAGAAAAGTAGAGGTGGACATACCTTTACTTGATGCAATCAAACAAATTCCAAGATATACAAAAAATTTAGAGGAATTGTGCACTCACAAGAGGAGGCTCAAAGGTAATGAGAGGATCAACTTGGGCAGAAATGTTTCCACACTAATAGGTAAACCTGTTTTTCACATTCATGAAAAATGTAAGGACCCAGGTACATTTGCTGTACCTTGCATAATAGGTAATAGCAAATTTGAGAATGACACGCTAGATCTAGGTGCTTCGATTAATGTTATGCTTATGTCTATTTTCATGTCTCTTTCACTTGGACCTATGCAACCCACTGGGGTAGTGATTCAATTAGCAAACACATGTACTGCTTACCCTGCTGGTTTGATAGAGGATGTCTTGGTTCGGGTTGGTGAACTTATTTTTCCTGATGATTTTTATATTCTCGATATAGAAGAGAGATCCTCCCATAACACAGTTCCTATCATTTTGGGGAGGCCATTTTTGAGAATAGCCCGAACCAAGATAGATGTCCATGCTAGAACATTATCTATGGAGTTTGGTGATATTGTGGTCCGATTTAATATTTTTGATGCTATGAAGCACCCATCTGAGGACCATTCTATTTTTCACATTGATTTACTTGATGAGTTAACTAATGAGCATATCTGTGATTTTCTTAATGATTTTGATTCTATGTAATTGATAGACCCATACACTTGTCATACATGCACTGATTCTGAAATGTATAATTCTTGTACTGATGAGTTTATGCATATTTCTGTTGATCCAAATGTTGTAGAATTAGATTGCACTAAACCAATTGCTGCAGACATCATACAACAATCTGATTTACTTATCCAGGTGCAAGCTGCATAATCTATTTCTGCTTCTTTGGTTTCGTCTGTTTTGCAGGCACCTGTATTGGAGCTTAAACCTTTGCCTGAAAACCTCAAGTATGCTTACTTAGAGGATGATGAGAAGCTTCATGTTATTGTTTCCACCTCCCTTGATGATGATCAAGAGGAGAAGTTGTTGCAAGTATTGAAGAAGCATAAGAAGGCAATTGGTTGGACCTTAGCAGATATTCCTGGTATTAGCCCATCTATGTGCATGCATAGGATACTCTTGGAAGATGGAGCTAAACCAGTGAGACAACCACAAAGGAGACTAACAAAGGAGACTCAATCTAGTCATCCTTGAGGCTGTGAAGAAAGAGGTCACAAAGCTTTTACAAGCTGGGATTATATATCCCATTTATGTTAGTCATTGGGTGATCCTAGTTCAGGTGGTTCCAAAGAAGGCAGGAATTACAATAGTGAGGAATGAGAGAGATGAGTTGATTCCTACGAGAGTGTAGAATAGTTGGAGAGTCTGCATTGATT
>NW_017721979.1:0-460 GCF_001865875.1 Lupinus angustifolius | reverse complement strand
AGAGTCTGCATTGATTATAGGAGGCTCAACCAAGTAACAAGAAAGGATCACTTTCCTTTGCCATTTATTGATCATATGCTTGAGCGCGTAGAAGGTAAATCTTATTACTATTTTCTTGATGGTTTTTCTGGGTACTTTCAAATCCATATTGCTCTTGAGGATCAGGAGAAGACCACATTCACCTGCCCCTTTGGCACTTTTGCCTATAGGAGGATGCCTTTTGGCCTATGCAACGCCCCTGGTACATTCCAGCAGTGTATGATGAGCATTTTCAGTGATTTGTTTAGAGAATTTCATAAAGGTGTTTATAGATGATTTCACAGTTTATGGATCTTCATTTGATGCATGTTTGGATAGTCTGGATAGAGTTCTTCATAAATGCATCGAAACTAACCTTGTTCTAAATTATGAAAAATGTCATTTCATGGTAGAGAAAGGCATAGTTTTGGGGCATGTGATC
>NW_017721978.1:0-1156 GCF_001865875.1 Lupinus angustifolius | reverse complement strand
CTTCTTGCGTGCGAGAGGTTCGTTCTTTTCTTGGTCATGCAGGTTTCTATCGTAGGTTCATTAAATATTTTAGCAAGAAAGCTCTTCCACTATCCAACCTATTGCAAAAGGAGGTGGTCTTTGATTTTGATGAGAGATGTATGGAGGCATTTGATTGCCTCAAGACAGCCTTGACCACCACTCCTATTATCCAGGCTCCTGATTGGACAGTCCCTTTTGAGCCGATGTGTGATGCTTCTAATTATGCATTGGGGGCTGTCCTTGCTCAAAAAATGGACAAACTGCCTAGAAAAAGAGCTTTAGATGCTGCACAAGCAAATTACACCACAACTGAAAAAGAGCTTTTAGCTATTGTATTTGCTCTGGATAAGTTTAGGTCTTATTTCCTTGGTNTATTTGCTTGGTTCTAGAATTGTTGTTTTCACTGACCATGCAGCTTTGAAGTTCTTGTTGAATAAAGTTGATTCTAAACCAAGGTTGATTAGATGGATGCTATTGCTCCAAGAGTTTAATTTGGAGATCCGTGACAGTAGTGGAGCACAAAATTTGGTGGCTAACCACTTGAGCAGGATTGAGGGAGTTGTTGATATGATGCCTATCAGAGATGATTTTTCTGACGAACAACTTTTGAATATTTCTGTTTCTTTCCCCATCCCTTGGTTTTCCAATATTGTAAATCATTTGGTTGCATCTGTTTTTCCACCACTTGCATCTAGAGTTCAAAATGATAAACTTAAGAGTGATGCTAAATATTATGTTTGGGATGATCCCTACTTGCGGAGATTGTATACTGACTAGGTTACTAGAAGATGCATCCCAGATCATGAGATTGAGTCAGTCCTTCAGTTTTGTCATTCTTCTGCAGTAGGTGGCCATCTTGGTACCAAAAGGATAGCACAAAAGGTGCTTGACTCTGAATTTTATTGGCCCACCATCGTCAAAGATGTGTGGAGGATTTGTAGCACTTGTGAGTAGTGTCAGAGAGCAGGTGGTACCTTTTCTTGGAGACAAGATATGCCTCAACAACCTATGTTGTTTTGTGAGGTGTTTGATGAATGGGGTATTAATTTCATGGGTCGACTCCTGTTTCTTTTGGCTTTTACAATATTTTACTTTCTGTTAATTATGTTTCTAAATGGGTGGAAGCTAAGGCCAC
>NW_017721977.1:0-899 GCF_001865875.1 Lupinus angustifolius | reverse complement strand
AATAGATCCATGCAAGCTATGCTCAAGAAATATGGGTTTGTTCATAGAGTTTCCACACCTTATCACCCCCAATGTAATGTGCAAGTTGAGATTTAAAATAAAGAGATAAAGAGGATTTTGGAGAAGATGGTGCAGCCTGACAGAAAGGATTGGAGCAACAAACTTGAGGATGCTCTTTGGGTACATAGGACTGCTTACAAGGCACCCATAGGGATATCCCTCTATCGGGTTGTCTTTGGTAAAGCATGTCATCTTCCTGTAGAGATAGAGCATCGTGCATAATGGGCTGTGAAAACTTGTAACTTCGCTCTTAATCAAGCTGATGAAGAAAGAAAGCTCCAATTGAATGAACTCGATGAGATCCGCGTAGAAGCATATGAGAACTCTAAGTTCTATAAAGAGAAGACGAAAAGATTCCATGATAACTTGATTTCTAGAAAGGAATTTTTGGTAGGTCAAACAGTGTTGTTTTACAACTCTAGGCTTGGACTCATGAGTGGTAAGCTTCGTTCTAGGTGGATTGGTCCTTTTGTTGTTACTAATGTGTTTTCTTATGGTGTTGTTGAAATCAAAAGTGAATCCATAGATAAGACCTTCAAGGTTAATGGGCATTGCCTCAAGCCTTTCCTCACAAATCCTTCTTTAGTGGATGGACTTGTGGAGGAAGACTCATTGGTTGAACCCACTTTCCTCCCTCCATGAATCATGGAGTTTTTCTTTCTCCTCTCTACTTTTTATTGCACTTGTCCAATTCCATTGATTGATATGTATGTCTGGATTTTCTGATTATGCTACATTGGGACAATGTGTAGTTTAAGTGTGGGGGGGGGAGACTATTGTAGGTTGTAGGTTTTGTTGATGCATGCTTTTCTTTGACTTTTAGGTTTTGCTTAGGTTTG
>NW_017721976.1:0-1339 GCF_001865875.1 Lupinus angustifolius | reverse complement strand
CATTTCTGTATGTCAAGTTGCTTTTGAGAATTAAGAGGTTGAAACAATTGTGATAGACTTGTCCCTTGTAAGAATTTGAGCCTTAATTGTGGATGGATTGTTGTATGCCATCAAATATTCTTTCATGTGTGATTGCACCATTGATTACTTGCACTCTAGAACTTGACTTGTTTCTTGTTGATACTTGATATTCACATGCACATATTGAAGTGATCTAGGCATTTCTTTTGAATAAGCCACTTAGCCATATAAGCCTACCTTGAACAAATTTATCATTTATCCTTTGATAGCCCCTTTGAGACTTTTACTTCTTTCATTGTTACTTAGCTCATTACAAGCTTATAAGTGAAAAACCATGATTGTCCTAACCTTAGGGAATTTTGGAGCTTTGGAATTGTTTTGGGAATGGGTATTAAGTAAGAAATGGTGCATTATTCTTCAAATCCTGTTGATTCTTGGTTATGTCTTAATGATGGTTAATACAATTGTGTACATAAGTGTTCATAAAAAAACGAAAAACGAAATGAAAAACAACAATAAGAGAAACAAAAGTGCAAAAAGCTTGAGTAAGGCAATAAAGATTGGAATTAGAGATTTGGTCTTATTTTGGGTTGATTTTTGCTTACTTTTTACCTATTCCCCATTGCTCCTATATTCCATTTGGTTTTACCTACATATCATTTATCCTACCTTGTCCTTGGCCCCATTAAAACCTTCAAAAGTCTTTTTGATCTTTATGTGTGTGTGCTTATAATCAGGCTTGTCAAGCCTATGGTTGTGGTTGTTTTCATGAATTGCTTTGAGTGTAAACACTTGCAACCTAAGACACATGAGTGTAAACACTTTAGAGAGTATATCTTGTGAGATTCGATCATTGTTGTGACTCGCCTCTTGGTTTGATTGGTTTCTTGGCATACTTGAATTCATTGGATCATCTTGATTTGATTCTTTTACTCTTGTGTGTTTGATTTTGCCAATTTCATTGCAGTTCATAGATTTCATTGTGAAGTATGTGATTTTCTTAGGTTTCTAGTTTTTGTGATCTTCTTGCATGACTCACTTTGGTGCATATTTGTTAGCATAGCCTTATTCCTTGATTTTGCTCAGGAGTGCAAAAGGTTAAGTGTGGGGTTATTTGATGAACAATATATTACACACTATTTATAACCTTAATTTAGTATGATTGATGATTCTTGGTGCCTAATTGACTTTGTTTCACATGGTTTAGTGTTTTAGACTTTATTGGACTAATATTCATAAAATGAGTTAATTTGGGATTATTTGGCCTAATTAAATCTATTATCATTTTCGATCAAATTTGGCGCCGCTGCCGGGGATT
>NW_017721975.1:0-32347 GCF_001865875.1 Lupinus angustifolius | reverse complement strand
TTCCTTTGGTAATGAATCATAACTCTTGAGGTTTTGTTATTAATGCATTTTCGGTTTCTTTATTGTTGATTTCTTCTATCTTTTCTGAATATGGTTTGCTTAATGCCATTGCTTAGAAACTGGTTGGTTGAGTTTATCTTCACTTAGTTGATTTACTCTCTCTAGTGCATGAATGCTTAGTTCATGTGAATTTGTTAATCATTTCATGCTCATACTGATTCTGCCTAGTTTGAGGTTTAGGTTTTGGAACTTTGAATTGATTATCGCTTAGTTAATTGATTCTTAAAAAATTCGGAAGTTAATGGTTGGAATCTGAAAATAATGTTTTGAAACCGAGGATTGAGTTGTGAACAAACGAACCAAAGGGATTTAGCCATTTTATTACATTGCTTAACTACTGTTTCTGAATTTCATTTATGTTCATACTATCCAACAACAACAAAAACCCCTGTGTGTGTGAGTATAAGGTGTTTGAAGTTTTGTTTGAAAGATAATCCTTGGGAAACGACCTAGGAGTCACTTCCTAGTACTGCAGTTTTAATTATTATATTATTTTTATCGGGTACGGCCTCGATCAAGGGTGTTTCCTTTTCAAGGTGGACTTCCAAAAAGCTTATGATTTTGTGAATTGGAAATTCATTGATTACATGTTGGACAGGCTTGGTTTTTCTATCAAGTGGAGAAAGTGGATTCAGTGTTGTCTTTCCACCACTTCAATGTCGGTTCTGGTTAATGGTATTCATGGGCATCAATTTTCAGTTTCAAAAGCTATTCGCCAAGGTGATCCCTTGGCCCCATTTATGTTACTAATGGTGGCATAGGGTTTTGCTGGTGTGATTAGGATGGCAATTTCTACTCGGATTTTTGAAGGTTACAAGGTGGGCTCGTTGGTAGTTGAAATTTATGTGTTACAGTTTGCTGATGATACGATCCTTATTTACAATTCTAATGAGAGTAATATTTGAACTATCAAAAACATTCTTAGATGCTTTGAATTAGTCTCTTGTCTTCGAGTCAATTTGCAAAAGAGTTCTTGGATGGGAGTTAATATCCTGGAATCTAAGATTGGGGCTGCTGCCACTTTTTTGGACTGTAAAGTGGGTTCTATCCATTTAATTATGTTGGTATTCTACTTGGGGCGAATACGAGAAGGTACGCATCTTAGAAAACTGTTATTGATCTTGCGTCTAAAAGATTAGCTTCTTGGAAAATCAATAATTTATCTTCTGGGGGGAAACTGGTTCATTTATCTGCTTGCGGACTATGGTTGTTAGGTGGATAATAATTGGTTGTGGAACGTTAACTGGCATAGAGTTTTTCTAGATAGGGAAGAAATTATTCTGAAGGATTTATATGATGTCATTTTGCCAGTGAAGTGTGTTGTTTCAGGTACTGATTCATGGAGATGGCATAGAGATTCCTCAGGTTCCTTTGTAGTTAAGTCAACTTACATTGATGCAATGCAGAGTTTGATAACGGAGGAAATTACTTCTGCTCAATCAGAATTAAATTTTATGCTCCAGCGCTGTTGGAAGACTAAGGCTCCCTCAAAGGTGTGTTGTTTTATTTGGAAAGTGTTGAGGGGTAGGGTGGCTTCTAAGTTGGCCTTATTTAAGCATAATATTTTACTGAAGGATGATGAATTGCTATGTGCTTTTTGTTTAAGGTATCCTGAAGACCTTGATCATTTATTTCTCTCTTGCAATTGTGTCATGAATGTGTGTTCTGAATTTTATACTTGGTTGAAGCTTCCTTTAATTATTCCCCAATCTGTCACTACTTCCTTAATCAGTCATGATTCGTATTGGAATGCTGATGATAGATACCAGAAGAATTTAAGTCAAATATAGAACCAATGAAACAGTAATTGTGCAGAAAATTAGTGTATTACTTCAAAGATCAGATTGCAAGATTGCAAGGTACAAGGATATGTCATGAAAATAAGTGTAGAAAAGAAAATACACGGTACTATGGGAATGATTCTCTTTACTCTAGTGACAACGGTCACTCCTCCTTTTCACTAAATATTTGCCTGCCTCTATTCCCCCCACTCTGCCTTCTTATTCACCTTTTCCTCTGATTTCAGAATCTTCCTTTCCATTCTCTTGCTGCTACATGTCTAGTTTGTTAGAGACATGTGTAACCAACCCATTTGCATTTGTTCCCATGTTTTCCTCTCTCTCTTTCCTTCTTCTTTGGTATACCTTTGTAACTACGGGTCCACCAATACCCTCCCCAACGAGTAAGACCTTGTCCTCAAGGTGAAAATCAGGGGAAGTGGCTTGGATTGATTCAAAATCCTCCCAAGTACTATCATGTTCTGGTAACGCAATCCACTTTAGTAAAACTTCTGTGTGACCATTCAACAGGTTACGACTAGCCAATACTTTTTTGGGCACCGCTTATAATTCCCAATCATCTGTCAAGCCTTCGGGAAGCTTCTGGCTGAACACTGTTGCTAGAGGGGTTGTTTTGAACTGGGACACGTGAAAAACAGGATGTATTCGTGAATACTCGGGCAACTGTAATTTATAAGCTATTACCCCAATACGCTCCACTATTTCGAAAGATTCTAGCTGAGTTTTTCATTCAATTTCTGAGACAGTGACAACATCTTATAGGGTTGAGCTTTTAAATACACCATGTCACCTACTTGAAACTCCACCTCCCTCAATTTCTTGTCAGCATGTACACGCATCCTTTGTTGAGCTTTAGTCAAATTGGCTTTGAGCTCATCAATGATGCCATCCCTTTCTCTAGGTAACATGTCTATAGCAACCACAGGTGTACTCGCATCTCGAAATGGAATAATCGATGGAGGATCCCGACCATACAAGGCCTTGAAAGGACACATATTAATAGAGACATTATGGGGGCAATTAAACCATAATTTTGCCCAAGCCAACCAATCTACCCACTATTTCGGGTGTCTAGAAATAAAACAATGCAAATAAGTCTCAAGAGTCCTATTGATCACTTCCGTCTGACCATTAGTTTGAGGACGATATGCCGAACTAAACCTCAATTTGGTGCCTACCAACCAAAACAATTCCTTCCAGAATAGACTAATGAAAACTCAATCACGGTCTGACACATTGGTAGTAGGGAAACTGTGTAATCGAATTACCTCTTTAACAAATGCTTGTGCAACCTCTTTAGAAGTGTAAGGATGACTTAGCGGGATGAAATGGGAAAATTTGCTGAGGCGATCCACCACTACCATAATCGTGTCTGCCCCACGTGCCTTTGGCAACCCGCCAATGAAATCCATAGAAATGTCCTCCCAAACATGGTTGGGAATGGGAAGGGGTTGAAGTAACCCTGCTGGTTTAAGTACATGATACTTGTTTTGTTGACAAACGGAACAGTTCACAACAAATTTCTCAATATCACGTTGCATACCTGCCCAATAAAATACAACAGCTAGCCGTTTATTAGTTCTAGTTATACCTGAATGACCTCCCCATGGAGACGCATGGAATTTTGTGAGCAAAAGAGGGATGCAGGCAGATTTGGCGGGTTGCACCAACCGTCCTTTATACCATAAACAACCTTTAGCCAGTGAGTATAAAGGGTGAGATTTAGGGTCCTGGACTACCTCATGTATGAGTCGGGATAGCTGCGCATCAGTAAGGATCTCATCAACCAGCTCCAATAAATCTACATTAGTGACCATGTAAATAGAGTTGCATTCCATCACCCGAGACAACACATCTACCACTCTATTTTCCGAACCTAGTTTATATTATATTTCGAAATCAAACCCGAGCAGCTTAGTCACCCATTTTATTTGGTTGCCTCCCAATACCCGTTGTTCTAACAGAAACTTCAAACTCTTCTGATCAGTCCGAATGACAAAATGGTGGCCCAACAAATATTTTCGCAACTTTTGAACAACAAATACAATGGCCATTAGTTCCCTTTCGTAAACTGATTTCAGCTTGGCCATTTCAGATAATGCTTGGCTTACAAAAGCTAGAGGACGACTGTGTTGCATAAGGACTACCCCAATGCCAAATCCCGAAGTATTAGTCTCAATCTCAAACGGTACTTAAAAATCGGGTAAGGCTAGTGTAGGCAAATTTACCATTGTTGTTTTTAGCTTTTCAAAGGCTGCTTGAGCTTCCGCTGACCATTGAAATTGGTTCTTCTTCAACAGTTTTGTCAGAGGCCTTGCAATAATGTCGTAGTGCTGCACAAATCATCGGTAGTATCTGATAATACCCAAAAATCTTCTCAACCCATGGATGTCTTTCGGAGAAGGCCAATGTGTCATTGCTGAAATCTTCTCCGAGTTGGCCAGGATCCCTTGACCAGAAATGAGAGGCCCCAAATATTCAAGCTCCTCCGCACCGAAACAACACTTCTTGTAATTTACCCATAACACATGCTCCCGAAGTGTTTGAAAGACCACCCTTAAATGGTCAGGGTGCGCCCCTATATCTCTACTATACACCAGGATGTCACCACATATTCATAGTGACCTTCATGTGTATGAAATGTTGTTTTTGGGATATCATCCTCCTTCATTCTAATCTGATAGTAACCAGATTTTAAATCCAATTTAGAAAACAATGTGGCACCTCCCAACTCATCCAACAACTCCTCAATCACCGGAATTGGAAATTTGTTGGGTATCGTGACATTGTTCAGGACCCTATAATCCACACAAAATCTCCAACCCCCGTCCTTCTTCTGCACAAGGATCAATGCGCTTGAAAATGGGCTCACACTCGGCCGAATCATTCCCATGGTCAATATTTCTTTCACAAATTTCTCAATTTCTTCTTTGTAACTATGAGGTTGTCTATACGGGCGTATGTGCGGAATGTCTGGCCCTTCTTTAAGCACAATAGCATGATCATAAGCTCGCATAGGTGGAAAATCTATGTGCTCCTAGAAAATATCTTCAAACTCCTCGACAATGGGTTGCAGGTTGAGCGGAATGTTCACTGTTTCAGTGTATAACATACTCATCATCCCAAATTCGACATAATATGCCTCCGCTTCATTGCACATCTCCTTCATGAACGCCTTTGCCGATGCCACTGTTCTAGACAAGGTTGGGTCTCCCCTGACTTCAAATATGTTACCGTTGTCCTGAATTTCCAACAAGTAGTGTCCTAAATCGACATTGAATTTCCCCAAACTTTTCAACCATTCAAAACCCAATATCACATCCACACCCACCAGCTCAAATAAATAAGAATCTTGCACAACCTTCAGAGTAGGAAGTTGTAGCTCCACACCTCTACACACCCCTTGACTTCCCAACCTCTGTCCATTGCCTACTTCCACAAAGTACCCCTGCGTTTTTTCTGTGTGTATTTTCAGCTCCTCTACTATACTTGGTGCTAGGAAATTGTGAGACGCGTTGGAAGCCACCATCACAATAACCTTTCGACCCTTCACTGTGCCCCACAGATTAAGCGAATTCTTTGAAGTCATTCTCATGATGCTACTTACATTCAATTGCAGGCTGATTTCACCCTCTGTCTTCTCCCTCGACTCGTCAACTTCCTTTTTCTCTTCTTCTTATCCCAGTAAGATGACATGAAGTTGTTTGTTGCGACACACATGACCAGGATAATATCATTCGTCACATCGGAGACAAAGATTTCGTCTTCGCTTCTCATTTTCTTCCTCCTTGGTAAGTTTTTTGAACCCTATTCCTCTCTTTGGTGCAAGGGAATTTTCTCCCTCTTGAAATGCGACTCCTCTTTTCGTGCCTGTGGAGTTTTCAGAATGCCCAAATTGGGCTATGGAATTTTCAACTGGCCCAACACTTTGATTGCCCTCAAATTTGGAATTTTTGTGCTCTTGGGCCCTGACCCATCGACTCGACTCCATTACTTCGGGTTAAATATCCATGTGAATGCCCCAATGCCCTATTCCTTTCTTGCACCTTGTGTGTTGTTTCCATTAATTCGTGAAGGTCCCCTGAGCTCATCAACCTCACCTCCGCTTTGATTTCCTCCTTCAATCTATTCATAAACACCCCTTCATGAATTCTTCATCCGCAAAATACAACGGAGCTAATCGAAGTTCAAATTGTTCTCGATACTCCATGATGGATCTTCTCTACCTCAATCCCATCAATGTTTCATACGGATTGTCCGACGTTGCTGCCTGAAAACGACTCATAATAGCTTGTCGAAACATAGATCACCTTACTGTCACCACCATCCGAGATTCCCACCATTGGTACTAGTTCAACGCCTTTCCTTCATGGCATACTACTGTTGTGTCAACCTTTTCATCTTCGGGAACGTGGTTGATCTCGAAATAACACTCCACCCATTATACCCAGCCGTGAGGGTCCTCTCCGGTGAAATAAGGAACTTCTACTCTCTTAATTCTGTCATCCCTCCTTATTTGCTCCTCTCCTCGGTTCCCCTACCTGCGACCTCCTTCCCCCTATTACTGTTTTCCCCCATGCCTTTTCTCCCCAACTCCCTTATCTCCCTTATTGCTTCTTCCAACCGGTTGGTCACCGTCCTCATCAACGTCTCCATTTGTAACCGGAAATATTCTTGAAGCGAAACTTGCATTCCCTCCAACCACTTCTCCACATTTTCTAGTCTATTATCCATCATTGTTGATACCGTCCAGATGCTCCCAAGATCGGGAGCTCTGATACCAATTGATAGATACCAGAAGAAATTAAGTCAAATATAGAACCAATGAAACAATATTTGTGCATAAAATTAGTGTATTACTTCCAAGATCAGATTGCAAGGTACAAGGATATGTCATGAAAATAAGTGCAGAAAAGAAAATAGATGGTACTATGGGAATGATTCCCTTTACTCTAGTGACAGTGGTCACTCCTCCTTTTCACCAAATATTTACATGCCTCTATTCCCCCCCCCCTGCTTTCTTATTCACCTTTTCCTCTGATTTCAGAATCTTCCTTTCCATTCTCTTGCTGTCATGTGTCCAGTTTGTTAGAGACATGTGTAACCAACCCATTTGCGTTTGTTCCCCTTTTTCCCCCTTTCTCTCTTTCCTTCTTCTTTGGTACACCTTTGTAATTACGGGTCCACCAGCTGACAAGGGGAGTAAAATTTGGCGAATGTCGTGGTTCTGTGGGGTTTGGTCCACTTGGATGAGTTGGAATGAAGCAACTTTTAATGGCAAAAAAGTAACCATTCGCAGGTGTTACACTCTATCCAAGTTAGCTCATGGCTTTGGTATTCTGCTTGTTATGGTTCTATTTTTTTTCCTTTTATGCAATAGTGTTTAGATCCTTGGTTCTGTATTCTTAATCATTGTATTAGAAACAAATCTCAGCTCTTTTATTGGGTAGCACCCCTTGTGCTTTTCTTATCCATTTCTTTTGCTGTTTCAAAAAAAAATGCTTCAATTTACATGGAGAACTAGTATTTCACTAAGACAAAGGATTCCACATGAGAAAAAGCGATATAGTTTGTGTATACCTGATTCTTAGAAAGTGGATGTACCAATTTTGATGGTCTTGTACTTTTTTATAAGGAAATTAAGTTTCCTATTTTTACTGAATAATCATATTTATATCGGATTTGCTAACCATTCTATGTTATGGAGTCTATAATATAGACAATGTTTATACATGCTTATTTACAACATTGTAATATCTATCTTGTAGGACTACATATAATCAGAAAGAATTTACAGCTTCAATAATAATTTGCCAAGATTTAGGTTGATTGTTACATAAGTTTAAGTGATAGGATTCATCAATATATGATGAGTAAGTAATTAAGTTCCTATTTTAGCAAAGATTAAAACCACCCAGTACTAAGCACTGTCTTTAATTCAACCTCAATCTTAACATCATTATTGTGAATATGGAAGTTACTGTAATTGCATTTTATCACATTTTTTGTATTTCAAGTGACCGTTCCATTTTAATAGTTGGAGATAAAATTTACAATATACTGTAATACAAATCCCAGAACATAGAAGCAGAATCCTTTAACTTTTACCAGCTCATTCAAGAATGTTAAAGATGGAATTTCAGTTCAAGGAAATGAATGACCCATACATAGTCAAAACAAATATGTAAGCTATATCAAATTAGGTTACATATGCACTTGAAATTCAACCCTTGGGCAACGATGAAATTTGAAATTTTAAGAATGTTAGGGAGAGTTTTGCATCCAATTCATATAAGATTGTGTTCCTCAGAGATATTTATGTGGTTAAAACAATAAATTATACCTACTATATAAATATTAGGGGAAGTGTTAAAACTTCAGGTGTCAATTTGAGCTGGCATAACCGGAGCCATTATAGGCCACCGATTTTTCAAGTTGGATCAGGCTAAGCCAAATTTAAATCTAAGTATCTCTTTTTATATGATCATGGATATCACTTTATCGATAAGGTAAGGAATAAAAAAATTTTCGGTGTGTAAATGCTTCTCCTGACAAATATTGTCCTCAGTAATTGAATTTTCCAACTTTTAATCTATCTGTAAATCTAGTATGGCCTTGTATCACAAGATCATTATCTTGTTGATAATTTATCTCAAATAGAGATGACAAAAAAACTCGTTCCGCGGATATCCACTAAAATACCCATAATGAGTATCCTAAAAAAAGCGTATGAGTGAGAACGAGTATTATTATACCCTATGAGTATCCGCGTATTTATAAATTTATTTTTTAATTAAATATTATATTATTTTTTTATTTTACACCTATATATTGTCTATTTTATTATTTGTTTATAATGAATTTTAATGATTAAAGTGGAGAATACCTTTCGCAATGAATTTTATATCTTTTCTTTTAAAATTTCCTTCTTATAAATAAATAAGAAATGTGAAATCCTTTTTTCAATTAATAATATTAATGTTAGGAAAACAATCATGATCATGATTGTGTCTTTCCTTTGTAATTCTAGTTGAGATATAGTGGCGGTCGTTAATACAACTTCTTCTATATCTTGAGATAGGAATGACAGTTTGTGATGAGTTTTTTTTCATTTCTCCTAACCTTTCTTATTTAAATAAAAGAACCAACAAATTTTTGTTACAAAGAATTATATAGTACGATTTTGATTTTCCTATTGCACATAAAATAAATATGAGCAAAATAAACTCTTGTTAGATAAAAAATAAGCAAACATTTTTTGTACTTTTATAAGTAAATAACTGAAGAAATAAATAAACCATTTTAGGGTAATTCAGGTACATGCGATACATGTAGGTATCATCTCAGTAGAGATAGGTGAGGTTTTGAAATCTTCCATGAAACCTTGACAAGGTTTTGTTGTTATCATAGCTTACAACAATTATAAATGACACGAAATAATACTTATTGGCTGAATCATGAACGGATCGCTCTCTTTAAGACGTTTTGTGGCACTGCCCAAAATATGCAAGTAGACTATCAATCACGTCGTCCCCAAGATAAAACAATCCATATCTCTGTTATCAAATTCTTACTGCACTATATGAACCGATCTCGATACACCCACCACAATATGGCCACTAGTGCCAATTCTCGAAATTCCTACAATATGGCTACTTGTGTTAATTTTGGAAATTCGCACAATATGGCTATCTGTGTCAATTCTCGAAATTCCCACAATATGGCTACATGTGCCAATTATTTTCCCTCAATCTGACTACCGGTGTCAGTTCTCGAAATTCCCACAATTTGGTTCCCTATGCCAATTCATAGTGCCACGGAAAGAAAGGGGAGAAGTTTGCTGGAAATGCGTCGGCGGAAAATATAAGGGAAAAAAATTGAATGAAAGCGCATTCAACTTGGGGCAAGTTATAATGAGGGGATGATGCCTCTATTTATAACATGAGATTTTTTTCCAAGTTCCTCCACCATCCAATGTGGGACTTGGGAGTTGTTTTTTCAAATTTCTTCTATGTGGGACTTGGGAGTTTTTTAGATTTCACACCCAATGGTTCCCACTAATGGCTTCCAACAAACCAAGTTCCAACAAGTTTTGATGAAGACACCAAAATTACCAAAAAGAAGAAAAAGAGAGAAGACCTTGAAGCCATAGACGACAAGCTTTCAAAGATCAAGATATTGTAAGTCTTCTAAGAAATCTACTTATTTCCTAAGTCTTTTAATTATGTTTAATCATCATTCTCAAGTGAGAAACCTTTTTGAAATCATATTGAAACTTAGAATCAAATGAACTTAATTTTTAAAAAGGCTAAGTGATAGGTTACTTGACCTGAGTATTAGATTACTTGACCTGAATATCAGGTTATTGGACCTGAGTAATAGATTATTTGAACTGAGTAACATATTACTGAGATTGAGTAATATATTATTCAATATGAGTAACATGTTATGTTGGACCTAGACTGCGACCGGGGAGCCTCCAACCACCGAGGAGTTCCATTGTTACATGGGTATGGGAAGAGTGAAGAGTCACAAGTGAGACACCACGTCTTGAACCAAAACCTTAAGGCATTAGTTTCATGGGTCTTTCCTTCTTATAAACCCTTTCACTCATCCCTACATATCCAATGTGGGACTTCACACTTGAATAAACCCAACAGTCTCCCTTTCAAGTGTGGGTACCACACACTTTCCGGTCCGCTCCCCCTTGAGTCCACCATGTCCCAGCCGAACCATCGGCTCTGATACCACTTGTTGGTGCGGACTTCGACCGGGGAGCCTCCAACCACCGGGGAGTTCCATTGTTACATGGGTATGGGAAGAGTGAAGAGTCACAAGTGAGACACCACGTCTTGAACCAAAACCTTAAGGCATTAGTTTCATGGGTCTTTCCTTCTTATAAACCCTTTCACTCATCCCTACATATCCAATGTGGGACTTCACACTTGAATAAACCCAACATGTTATCTGACAATTTTAACATATAGTAACTGATTATTCAATGGGAGTAACTAATTATACATTTGGACATAATGTTTGAGTATTGGGTTACTGAGAGTTGTTACACCATATTTTCAAATCCAAATTAAACAACTTTCATCCAAAACGAATGAGTTTCAGTTCAATTGACTTCTACCTTCACTTAGGGGTGTGATCAATGATTGGAAGCCTATTTAACAAAACTTAGGCTCCCTAATCCATTCAAAACTTTCAGAAACTTTGCACAACAACTTTTATATCATCTTTCATACACTTTGTTCTTGCATCTTTGAGATTAAACTTTCATAATTTTTATGAAGTTTCATTCAAGTGTTTTCTATGTTTGAATATATTAAAATACTTGACCATTGTGTATTACTCATAGTGAAAGATCACAAGGAGTACAAGTTTAGAATTGTTATATCATCTAAGCAATATTTTCTCTAGTCATATTCTTCATACTTTGTAAAGTTGTTGTAAAATTTTCACCATAAGGAGTGGTGGAAAAGGAAAGAGTGAAACTTAGAAGAGATGTTCATATGAGTGGTGAGATTGTGGCGAGTGTGTATTATACACATAGTCTCGGTGTGATAGGACTAGACACAACCTTCAAGTGGACAAGAAGGTGAACCAATATAAAGATTGATCTCTTTACTCTTTACTTTTATTTTGCAACTATATTCTGTTGCACTATACTCATATATTTAAAAGTTGCAAAAAAATCTTAAATTGTGGAGAAATCACCACCTCTTAGTTTGTCATCTTGTACTTACATTTGACATAAGAGCTTTTGTTAGGTAAGATACTCCTTTGACCTTACACTCTAAGATGATCTCTAAATCCTTTTTGGGAGAAAGTTCTAACATCAATCATTCTTTTAACTCGATTTTATTCCTATTTTTTATGAAACAAATTTAAATGGAAAAAATAATTTGAGATTAAATGTCTCCCACTAAAATACTAATAAGTGACCGTTATGTGACCTAAAATCCTTTTAACTTCTCATTTTAAATGAAAATTAAATGATCTTTTGGTTATTTAAAGCTAGGAAATACTCATTAAGCATTCTTATGATTTTATTTTTGAACATGTAAGGTCTTTGATCAATGTTATAATTCCTTAAGTCAAAGTCTCTATTTATTTATCTTTTTCTACTTAAATTTTATTAAAAATATTATTTACAATTATTATTTAATTTTTTTGAAGAAGTATTTTTAGGTCAGGCAAAATTAGGTGTTCACACGGTTCTTGTTAAAAAATGATTAACAAGTTTGATTTGATTGTTTGATTTTTAAAAAAAATATTTAATATATAGTTATTTAATTTAATATAATTAATGGCGAAGAGATGAAGTTGGTCGTAGACTTTCTTCCTGCTTTAAGAAGGAAGTTAGAAACGACATAAATCATAAGCAAACTATAAAAATTTCATGAAATTGGTCTGATAAAAAATAAATAATTAAATTTTAAATAGAAATAAAAGCAAGGAGATGGTGTTTAGGGGTGTAAAAGGTTCAGTTTTAACCTCGAAATCGACAGAATCGAACCAAACCATAAAATGTAGTTCAGTTTGGTTATTTTAAAGAACCTTTTATGTTTGGTTCGATTCATAATTTTAGAAATTTCAGAACTATTACAACCAAACCAAACCACATATTAATGAAATATATTAGGTTGTATTGTTGTTTGAATTCTTCAACCAATTTTGTGATTTAAATTTTCCATTTTGTGTCACATTGATGATTTAGAACATATCTTCTAACTTCTATGGTAATGGATTTGAAACTAACATATACTAGATATTCTAATACATCTATTGATATATATGTTATGATTGCAAATTTTAATGTTATATATGTTATTATGTATGTTATTAGTTAATATATATTACTAAATTGTTATGGATGTAATCATTCATTTTTCCCTAAATTATATAAATTTATATATATATATTACTAATAAGCAATTATGAGTTTCAATTTCTTTACTCAACTATTTACGATTTATATTTTTTGATAATAACAATAGTAGTGATTCATTTTATGGGAAATAATGTTTGTTGTAATATATTTTGAACTTTCAATTGATGCAGAATTAAAAAACAAGAAAATTGTGGAACCAAACCACTCATGAGTGGTTTTGTTCAATTCCTGCAATAAAATTTGTGGTTAATTAAGGTGAACTAAATCTATATGTTTGTTTTAGTCATTAAATTGCACCAAAAAGACCGAACCAAATGGAACTTTACATCCCCAATAATGTTGGTCATTGACTTTCATCTCACCTTAGACTAGAAGTCATAGATAACACGAACCATCATTAGACAATAAACGACGGCTCATTATTTAATTAATTTCATTTAATATAAAAATATTTATTAGTATTAATTTTATATTATTTATTAAAAGTAAATTTAATTATTAAATTATTATTTAAAGTAAATAAATAATATAAATAAGAAATAATATAATAAAAAAGAGAAATGGAGATATACATGGAATACCACTTGGCACCATGTGAATGGAGGAGAGTAGAAGACTACGTTGTCTTCTTGCTGAGACGAGATACTAGCAGGACGATGCACAAAATCTAACACGTCAATGTGTCACAGAATACTAACTCATATTTAGGAAAGCCAAATTCAACATATGACGAGGACAGAAAAACTTGGTTGGAGAGAACTCCATCTCCAACACCTCATATTTATATACACTCGATCATAGTTTGACAAATTATTAAATTAGAGGTCTCACTTCACCAAATCATTAAATATGATATTAGGAGATAAGAAAGAGAAAGACATCAAAGAAAGAGAAAGAGGGGGGAAACTTGAAGAGACTTACAAGTGAATGACTTGTCAAATGATTCAATGTATGTAAATATAAGATGGAGAAAAACTTGTATGAAGACTCATATAATACGTCACATTTAGAGACAAGTGCATTTATGCTTGTTGGTGATATCATTTATAATTAAATTTTAATCAAAATTAAACTTTTAATGTGTTGGCAAAATTTAATTAGTTGTCTCCACGTACATACGTCTTCATGCAAGTCTTTCTCTATATGGTGTTGGTGTTATCTCTGACCAAGTTTTTCTCTAATAACAATGTAGTAATAGAGCAACATGTCGTCCTCCAATAGGCCAACACAGTCTTTCGATGATGAAACTGCAATTCCCTCTCTAGCGCTCCAACCTCAATAAACCAATGTATGGCACTAATAATGGTAAGACAACAAATGATTTAGACAATCATGAATACAAAAATTAAGACTAGAAAAATCTTCACTTTTCTCCCTTTCTTCTCCTCTTTTCTGAACAATATATTTTACTTTTTTCTTTTATTACACGTCCTATTTTAGATTTCCCACACCTTCTGATTTTCCTTCATACTTATAATAGATCTTGTAATTTTTATAATTATTATAACTTTTATTAAAACTATAATAGTTGAAAACAAAACTTTTATTTATTATTTAAAGTAAGTAAATAAAATAAAATTGCTGATAAACTAAAGGTTTTTAATTATCGGTAAAAAATCATGTAGTCAAAAATTATATAATTGGTTCTGGTACGTATAAAATATACTTTATAATAAAATTATTTTTTAACAGAAAAACATAGAAAATCTCTGGAATGATAAAAATATTTTAATTAGCTTTTAATATTATTGGTAGACAAAAAAATATTTGTGACTCCATAAAATCCCAAAAAATTACTAAAATAAAGATAAATGTGAATAAAATCTAAAATTGACCAAAATTCATTTTCTAAAACTATTTTATTCAAGGAGTATATATTTACAATAAATGCCGTCATCATAAAAGCTTTTCATTTCAAGATAAGGAGAATATTAATAAGTGTACTCATGTAATTATTTAATGAAGCAAAAGAATAATGTTGTATTTAGAAAACATCCAGAAATGTATTATTCGGTTTTCTAATGTTAACTTATCCCATTGTGCTAATTAAAAAGTGCTCTTAGACACCAATTAATGTTAATGGAACACTCAATACAAACGACAAACCTACTGTTTTGAATGAGCTTAACTTGGCTACCCATTGGACCTAGAAGTAGCATAACTATGTCTATAGTAATAATTAATGATCTTCAAGGGAAAAAATTGAGCATCTTATATAATTTTATTTCGAAGTGGTGGAATACATATCTTGAAATATAAAAACAAAGATTGAAATGAAATGTTTCTCTCGGTGTCCATATTCATTATCTATTTCCCTATTTAAAAGCACCAAATATACTTATTTTTACACCAAACATCAATAATTCAGTAAAATTCATTTTGATTCTGTTTAATAAAACTAGCTTGTAGTTGTGAGTTTATAGCTAGCAATTGTGAGCTTATAGCTAGTAGTCGTGAGCTTATAGCTAGTGACTACGAACTTGAAGTTGTGAAAATAGTTGGAAACTTATAGCAGTGCATGAAACTTATTAAATTAGGATTATTCGATAAAACTAGTTTTATAACTAGGATGAATTTGAAAAATAACTAAAAAATACATAAAAGATATAGAATTTAGACTTCAGATTTTGGACCTAATTTTTTTCTCTTTTTTTAATAATAACCTCTCTCTCATTTCCTTCTATTCTTACTATCACCATGGTCACTCTTCTCAATCACCACACCCACTCTTTACCATAAAGAAATGCATAATTATATATAATTAATAGATTGAAGTTGAATAAGTTAATTGTTCGCTAAGCTTTCCCAGATTATTCCAGATTAACTTAGTTTAACCTAATTGGATTGGAATTGTAATGGCTCAATTCAATTACGAGTAGGAATTAAGACCGTATGTAAGTCTGGTCAGTGATCAGATTGGTCGGACTATCAAGTCTAATCCGTTCCTCATAACATTTTTATATATTCCATGGCTGAGAGAATAAACATCCAACAAGTCAAAGCACTTAACCGCATAGAAGAATAAATCTTTCTCCTGTAGAGAATATATATCATCGTTTGATTTGGCAAATTGTAAGTTGATCACACATTACAATCTCAAATCTTTGACCATGTGCATGCTGATCTTGGGTGCCAACAACAAAATTGACAACCAGTGGGGTTATTCCCTTCAAAGACCCAATTTATATTCCTTAGTTATTCTTAATTACGGCCATGTACTTTGAACTTTTTCTAAAACCAAACTTTGCCACGTACAAGTAGCAATCATATCATGGAATCTTATAGCTATGCGTTTCTTTTCATTCTTATATATTTTCATATAATCTACATACAATCAAGAAGGACCTACTTTACGCTTGTGCGGGCAGCCCCACAAGTATTATATTATAGGTTTTTTGAGAAAGAAAAATGTTATAGATATGGATATTAAAACCTCAGACACTAATCTAGTTCACTATTTTTTATATTTTAGAGAAATATGTATATATAAAGAGAATAAAAGATAGACGTGAAATAGAAAAATATATATATACAATGTTAAGATTTTAGTATTACGTATTAATATATATTAAGTGTATACATTGCACCTAAGCTTATAAAGTATAAAAATTGGTAAAGAATAGTTATGATGACACATATTTGTACTTTTAAACTTAATATGTCATATATATAATATCAAATAGCATATATTATTCACAATATATATATAATATTTCTCGTAAAACATTTTGAGATAGGATGGAAAAATAGAGGGGGAGGTCCATAGTACCATTTTGAATTGATTATATGGTAAAAAAATCATTCATTTCGAGCCTAAAAAAATAGCTGTAATTCAATTTGGGTGGTCTAGTTACAAACTAAAAAACTAAATCTAAAAATCAACATGTGGTTACATCTTGATTTGGTTGGGTATTTATTTTTAATTATTTTTAAAATTTTCAAAATATGAATTTGATGTATTAGATCTATAATTTAGATATCAAAAGAAAAATAATATGTATAATTAGTCTTTCATAGAGATAGAAATACCTAAATCAATATATAATTTAAAATAAATATATGATTATAGAATATCGTACTTATATTATATCCAATTTTATAGAATTTGAGATTTCATCCCATATGATTAGTTACTTACATAAACATTCCAAACCAAACATAAATTGATTTAGGTATTTTTAATATATTGGATTTCACATTCTTTTATTCATCAATTTCCAATTATGCTTAATATCAGTTTAGATGTGGATACCACCTTAAGTGAGATTTTAAACAAACATAGAAAAATCTCCTGCAATGATTAAGAAGTTATTAAGATATAATTGTATACCTTTCTTAATGATATATATTTGTCATTCAATGAGAACTATCTCCTAAGAAAAATGGGTTTTGAGTCTAACAAGAAAAGAAGAGAGACATATGTAGCCAAGAACAACTTGCCAGATTATAAGCAATCATAAAATGAATGTATTCCGGCAAGTCATTCTTGGCTGCAATTCACTCTCTGCCCTTTCTTGCAAGCATTCTAAAACCAAATAGTGGGAAATGGTTGTTCAGGCATGCATGGATTTATTTTTGTGTATGAAGAACAATTATTGATATCTAGTTTGTAACAATTGTGTTTGAACAATTTTGTGTTTCAAATGAGAGAGTATTGTGAGCTTATATAGACAGGGAAAATTGGTCAAGGCGTCTAAAAGCCATGAGTGATCCCATTCGTTTTGAGTGGTGCATTATGTTTTTTTTATTATATTCTCTCTATTTTCTATCCAGCAAACTAACTTTTCCAAAAAATTTAATGATTTCCATGCGACCAAGATAAACATGACACATGCATATGACCCCTCACAGCATGTTATGGGTGGCAGATAAAACAGGTTTTTGATAGCCCAAATCAGAATAAAGGGTTCAGATTCTCTCTACTTATTAGATAGAAATACTGATATATAGCGTAAATAAATATTTGAGGACTAGATTTTTACTTATTTTTAAATTAAAAAAATTGAAAAAATTACAAAATCATTTCCCCCCTTAATTTCAAGTTCATGAGGAATGACAACAATTGATTCACTTTTATATAATAAATTAGTATACAATCTTAACATGTGACAAGGAGATCTTAGCAAGTTCAAACTCTGGAAATATCATGTTTAATTATTGATGTAAAACTAGTTATATCTATCTCCCCAAACTTCAGTAGATAATTCGTACATTGAGCTGCCCTTTACAATATTCGCTTAAAAGAGAAAGAAGACTAGTTGGAAGAAATGCTTCAATTTACATGCAGAACTAGCATTTCACTAAGACAAAGGACTACACATGAGAAACAACGATATAGTTGTAGTAGACCTGATTTTTAGAAAGTGCATGTAGCAATTTTGAAGGTCTTGTACTTTTTTATAAGCAAATTATGTTTCCTATTTTTACTGAATAATCATAGTTATATCGGATTTGCTAACCATTCTATGCTGTAGACAATGTTTATATATGCTTATTTACAACACTGTAATATCTATCTTGTAGGACTATATTTAATCAGAAATAATTTATAGCTTCAATCATAATTTGGCAAGATTTAGGTCGATTGTTACATAAGTTTAAGTGATACGATTCATCTATATATGGTGAGTAAGTAACTTAGTTCCTATTTTAGCAAATATTATAACCACCCGGTATTAAGCACTGTCTTTAATTCAACCTCCGTCTTAGCATCATTGTTGTGAATATATAAGTTACTGTAATTGCACTTTATCACATTTTTGTATTTCAATGGATCGTTCCATTTTAATAATCGGAGATAAAACTTACAGTATATACTGTAATACAAATCCCAGAACATAGAAGCAGAATCCTTTAACTTTTACCGCCTCTTTCAAGAATGATAAAGATGGAATTTCAGTTCAAGGAAATGAATGACCCGACCCATACATAGTCAGAAAAAAATATGTAACCTATATCAAATTAGGTTACATATGCATTTGAAATTCAACCCTTGGGCAACGATGAAATTGGAAATTTTAAGAATGTTAGGGACAGTTTTGCATCCAATTCAAATAGGATTGTGTTCCAGAGAGATATTTACGTGGTTCAAACAATAAATATACATGCTATATATTATATAATATGAGAAAAAAATGAAAAAAATGTGTACACTGGAATGTAGAAGAATTTTTACATTGTTACTCTATCATTCATTATTTATTTTTAACCATTGTTAACCTGAAATGAAAATAGTAGAAATAAATGATAGATAATATACTGATTGTATATAAATTTATATTATTAGTGCATAGATGTTACACTCATATAATATTATTAGGAGTGTTAAAACTTCAGGTGTAAATTTGAGCCGGCATAGCCGGAGCCATTATAGGCAACCGATATTTCAAGTTGGATCAGGCTAAGCCAAATTTAAATCAACTGTTTCTTTTTGTATATTCAACAATACCACCTTAATTTATAGGTAAAGAACAAATTCCTTTTATTATGTTTTTGTATCACAATATCAACATATAATTTATCTCAAGTATATATTTAAGTTTTAAAATTTAATAATAAAGAACTTTTTTGACTAATCAGAAAAAAATAGCAGATGAAGTACTACACTTTTTTGAAATTGAAAATGTGCTTACCCCAACATGACTAAATTGTTATTATGTTTTCTATAAACAATAACAAAGTATATATTTATTGCTTCACATGATTCACCTATGTTGCACTCTTTTTTTATTTTTGAAATGCACACAAACGTAAGCGAACTAAAGCGCAGCTCAATTAATAAAGGAGCTTCTATTTTGTTTGATTGGAAAAAATAGTATTGTTAAAATGTACTAGAAGTATAAGAGTGTCAAGGTAGGGGCAACATCTATTATCTCACAAATTGTGCCACTGTATGTATTACTAATCTATGATTAGTTAAAAAAATATTTTTAAGTTAAAAAATTATTAATTAATTATTTTTCTGGCCAACCAAAACTAATGGTACAAGCAGTGACACAATTTATGAGACAATAGTTATTTACCTATGAGAGTGAGGGAGGTGAAATTACAAGATGAAAGTTGAGACAAATGAATGATGGAAAATTTATGTGCCTAATGTAGTATGATTATTAGGTTATTATGTTTGTAGTGTAACTTTTCAGAAAAATATCAAAGTGATGTAGTTTTTATAGAACGTGTACTTATCATGCACAAGTTCTTTGATACTCAATTATACAATATAAGACTTGTGTCTCTTATGCACAAGTTTATATTATATTTTTCTCTCACATAGACTCATGCCTCTCATGCACGAGTTAAAGGAATTCATAAATGTAAAGATGCTAAGAGGATGATAAATTTTTGTGTATTTTATTGATTAATTTAAAATTACAAATTATAACCTTAAGTACATATCATATGATTAGCTTGAAAGACAAGCCAACTCATAACAAACTCATAACTAAATTAACAAAAACTAATAAGCAAGTGTGTAAATTGAGTACTTTGCTAATGAACCATTCTCCCAAAAATGCCCTAAGCCCAAGCAGACTTTGTACTATTTTGATTATATGCAACATTGCCTGATCATCAATATAATTTCGTTCTCCCAAGGCTTGGCCACTGATGCTTCAGGGATTGATTTTTGATGCATGAAGGACTTGGCCTCTGATCTGCCAAGACTTTGTATGTGATGTGCCACTGATGCGCCAAGGCTTGGCCTGTAATGCGCCAAAGATTGGTTTGTGATGTGCCAAGGACTTGGCCTCTGATGCGCCACTAATGCATGATCCTCGGTCAGCCTAGACATCTTGGCACGGTCATTCTGGTGTGCCTGACTCAATCATATAGTGTGTGATCCTTGTTCAACTTAATCATCTTGGCATGGTCATTCTATTGTGCCTGACTCGGTCATCTGGTGCATGATTCTCGGTCAGCCTAGACATCCTAGCATGGTCATTCTGGCATGCCTGACTTGGTCATCTGGTGCATTTGATGCATGTTGGCACGATCAACCTGGCACAATCAACCTGGCACGATCAAGACTTGATGTGATACTCAAGGTGAAACCTGCATGGGTTAGTTGGGCAATTTCATAGATAAGTTCATTACCCCCTTCCTCAAGGTGAAGATTAAATATTGATTTCTCCCAACTTGGATAACATGTGGCAAAACACAGATGGTTCCAAAGATTTTGTAAAAATGTTAGCCGTTGTTCATGGGTGTTGATGGGGAGTAAATGAAAGAGTTTATTCTGCAAACGTTCACGAATCACATGTCAAATTATTTTAATGTGTTTAGTATGTTCATGAAACACTACATTAGCAGCTATATACACCTGGCTGAGTTACTATCACAATATAGTAAAGCTGGTTGCTTAAAGTAAACTAGAAAATCATGTAAAAGATAGGTTAGCCATTGTAATTACAAGATGTTATTGCCAAGGCACGAAATTCAGCTTCAGATGAAGAACGAGATACAGTGTTCTGCTTCTTGGATTTCTAGGAAACCAGTGAATCTCCTAAAAACCTGCAATAACCTGAAATAAATTTCCTAGTATCTAGGAAAGAGTATATTTTCTCTGATATAAAGTAATGCCCTGTTTAGTTCTTGAGATTTCTAGACCAAGGAAGTATTTGAGATTACCTAGGTCCTTGATTTTAAATTGACTATCAAGATATTGTTTGACATGGGATATTTCTTCTGGATTGTTACCAACTAGGATGAGATCATCCATATATATGAGGAGGGAAGTGTAATTAGAATGGTGTTTCTTGGTGAAGAGTGAATGGTCATGGTGAGATTGAGTGTAACCCAAGGAAGATAAGTCAGTGGATAATTTGGCAAACCACTGCCTACTTGCTTGTTTCAAACCATATAGGGACTTGTTGAGTTTGTAAACGTGGTTGGGTGTGGTGGTGGAAACCCCTTGAGGAAGAGTCATGTAGACTTCGTCATCCAAATCCCCATGGAGGAATGCATTATTCACATCTGGTTGATGTAAAATCCAGCCTTGTGTTGCACAAAGTGCCAAGATAAGTCTAACAATGGTAAGTTTTACCACTAGTGCAAAGGTCTCATAGTAATCTAAGCCCTCAGTTTGTGTGTAACCTTTGGCAACTAGTCTTGCTTTATTCCTTTTTATGCTCCCATTAGAATTGAATTTTAACTTGTAGACCCATTTAGAGCTAATAACGCTTTTATCATGGGGCAGTGGAACAAGGGTCCAAGTTTTGTTATGGTTTAAGGCTTGGATTTAATCATCCATGGCCTTGATCCAAGAAGGGGACATGATGGCCTGCTTGTAAGTTTTAGGTTCTATGTGAGTAACAATAGAGAAAATATAGTGTAATTTTGAGTTAGAGAGGGTATGATAGGATAAGACAGAGTGTAATAGATGTTTCAACTTAGTAGTTAAAATGTGGGGAACTTTGGTGAAGAGATTACAGTAAAATCTCTGAGGTAGGTTGGGGCGCAGGAAATCCTTTGCGATCTCCTAACAGTAGGTGTAGGAACACTGGTGGTGGAAGTGTTGGTGGATGTGGGTGGTAATTGGGAAGAAGGATGTTCTATATGAGAGGATGGTAGAAGTTGGTTAGAGTTTAGAGTGGGAACATATTGGGTGGGCAAGGTGTTGTCATCAAGGAAAATTTTGGTTAGGTACATTAATGGTGTCTAGGAAGGGTTGAGGCATAAGTGGTGGGGTGTGGTAAGGGAAGACATGTTCATACAATATGGCATGTCTAGGTAAAGATTTTTGTAGTCCTTAAATCACATAAGATGAATCCTTTTGTGCCAGATTTAAATCCAATGAAGATACACTTTTTGGCTCTAGGATCAAATTTACTTATTGGGTTAGTAAGGGTGGAGGCATAACAAAAGCTTCCAAAGACCCTTAGATTATTGAGATCTGGGCTTTCTCCAAATAGGAGCTTATAAGTAGTCTTGGTATCCAAGACAGGAGTATGTAGTCTATTCATTAGGTGAACAACATGGTTAATGGCATATCCCCAAAAGGGTTTAGGTAAATTGGCTAGAAAAAGGATGGACATGGATATGTTTAGAATGTGTCTATGCTTTCTCTCAATAGTGGAGTTTTATTGAGGGGTTTCCACACAAGAGGTTTGATGGACAATTCCATGTTGAGAGTAGAAGCTAGACATGGTAAATTCTAAACCATTGTCAGTATGAATGGTTTTGATCCTTTGGTTGTGTTGAGTCAAGGCCAATTGTACAAAATTCTGAACAAGACTCCTAGTCTCACCTTTTACAACATTAGAAATATCCATGTATATCTTGTAAAGTCATCAACAATTGTGAGAAAATATTTGTGACCATGAAAAGCTGGGTTACCAAAAGGTTCCCAAATGTCCATATGGACCAATTCCAAAGGGTGTGCAGTGTGAGAAGTGCTAAGAGAAAAAAGGTAACTTGGATTGCTTAGCAAGGTGGCAAAAATCACATACAATGTTTTGATCAAACTTCACATAAGGAAAACGTTTATGAACATGGTTTAGAAAAAAATGTGATGGATGTTCTAGTCTAAAGTGTCAAAGGTCAAAAAAAGGTGCACTATTTTTGTTGGAAAGAACATTATGGTGCATGACATTATTCAAATATTTTCCAAGTATGGTGAGGATGTAGATATTGTTCTAGGCTCTAGCATAACCAATCATCCTTGAGGTGATCATATCCTGGATCATGTAAGAACACTTATCAAACACAACCTTGCATTGAAGAGAAGTGGCAAGCTTATGTATTAAAATTAAGGTGTATTTGAATCCAGGTATGTATGAAGTGTTATAGAGTGTAAGTGAGTTGGATAGCCTAATGGTTCCTGAATGGTGTGAAGTGATGATCATATTATTGGGCAATTTAACATGAATATGTTTGATTTGATTGTAACATGTAAAGTTTGATATACCATTAGTAACATGATTAGTTGCACCACTGTTAAGTATCTAAGATTATTGGTCAAGAGGCATACATGAGGTGGCATGATTGTCACCATCCATGGGATCATAGTTGAGTTGGTTGATGTTATGTTCATGGTCAATAATCAGCTGGCCAATTTGGCTTTTTGTTTTCACATCATCTTGCCTTCGTTCCAATGCAGGTTATCTCTATTATCTGCTGAGTTGGAGGTGATAGTGTTGATGGATCCACTTGCTAAATAATTGGACTTAAACTTGAAATTTAGGGGAAACCATGTTTGAAGTAGCATATCTCAGTGGTGCGTCCTTCATTTCCAAGAATAAAAAATTGGTCAGATTAGTATAGTATCCCTATTGATCCATTAACAAATTTGTTTTTGGATTATATGGCCTCCTCTTGGATCTAATCCATGAGTGATAATTCCCTCTATCCAATGGAGGTGATACCAAAATGAATCTTGGGTTCTCACCTTGATGGAGGTAGTAGGGGCTTATTGGGTTTAGTGAATCAGTGCTTTATGAATGATTATGTGTTGCCTCTGAAGTTGTATCCATGGTTATGTGCTTGTTGTTTGCTTGTTGTGAGAAGGAAGATAGAGAATGGTATCACAATAGAGCACTCAATTTGAGTGCTACGATACCATAAAGGAACACATGAATGTAAAGATTTTAAGAAGATGATAAACTTTTGTGTATTTTATTGATTAATTAAAAATTACAAGTTATGGCCTTAAGTACATATCATATGGTTAGCTTGAGAAATAAGCCAACTCATTACTAAATTAACTAAAACTTATAAGCATGTGTGCATATTGAGTACTCTACTAATGAACCATTCTCCCAAAAATGCCCCAAACCCAAACAGTCTTTGTACTAGTCTGATTTGATGCAACATTGCATGATCATGAATATAATCTGTTTCACCCAAGGCTTGGCCACTGATGCGCCATTGATTGGTTTCTGATCCACCAAGGACTTGGCATCTTATGCGCTAAGACTTGGTCTATGATGCACCACTGATGCGCCAAGGCTTGGCTTTTGATGCGCCAAGGATTGGTTTCTGATGCACCACTGGTGCATGATCCTTAGTCGGTATAGACATCCTGGCACGATCATTTTGGTGCACTTGACTCGGTCATCTGGTGCGTGATCCTCGACCAGCTTAATCATCCTGACATGATCATTTTGGTGCGCCTGACTTGGTTATCTGGTGCATGATCCTCGATCAGCCTATACATCCTGGCATGGTCATCCTAGCATGCTTGACTCGGTCATCTGGTACATACTGGCACAGTCAAGACTTGATGTGATACTCTAGGTGCAACCTTCATAAGTTAGCTTGGCAATTTCAGAGATAAGTTTATTACGAGTCGTAATTTTTTTTCTTATTTAACCAATCTCGTGGATCCAATCTACTAGTCTTGTGTATACCAATCTTGTGGATGCAATTCACAAGTAACATGTATCGAAATCTCATGGATATGATGTACGAGTTCATATGGTTCTAGGGTTAGGGTTTATAGTTTACGAGTAAGTCGATGAAGAAGGGTTAAAAAATCACACATTTAGAAGGGAGAAATTTATTTTAGAAATTATAGTAACATATTGCAATCCATAATTAATATATTTGATGTCTATGATGTGATAAAGTGTCACACGGAGGTGGCTTTCTTGTGCATGATAGAAGAACTCTTAATTGTCGTTGACCTTGTTGAGAGATTTCTCTTATTCTTCCCCTCCCATCTCTTCTAAGTTATTGCTCTTCTTCCTCGTCATCACTATCTTTAGTACCATAAATATTGCTTTGTTCTAGTTGTGATGGCATAGTAGGAGGGTAAAATTGTTCTGACCCATATGTCAATATTGGTGTGTTTGAACTTGTAGCAAACATAAATGGTAGTGATCCTTGAAATTAAAAACTTTGTCCTATATAGGAGAATTTGTAGTTAGTTGGAAATATAGTGAAAGATCCATAGGATTGTTCTCGGTGTAAATAAGGTGATAATATTTGTGCCTAGGTGAACCTCTATTTGACTTGATATTAATGTTGAGGTTGAGACTCGTATATAGGCATATTAAAATATTGATCAGGAGGAGCTTGAGGTTGGGAAATGTTAAAGATTGTAGGATTTAGCTCAACCAATACCTTCAACAAATCTTTACAAGCGAAATTAAATTGATGTCATCGATTGTATGTATGGGATTGTAACAGGCATAAGGAGAAGCAGTTCTTTCAACAAGTGTTGTTATAAAGTTGAACTACAAAAAATATATAAGAAGATTTGCTATAGAATTAAATGAATATAATAAAATATATAATTAATAGAAAAACATACTACTCCAACAGAATATGTTATGTCTGGAAAGGTATATTTCTTTGTCCTTTATAAGTATCACTCATATACTATGAGTAGTGATACAAAGGCTCAATATCAAGAATATCGTTGACCATGAACAATTCTCAACTATTCCATATTTGAATTCATCTGTCATGTTTCTGTGGCCAATTATAGTCATTCTTGCCACATAAGTCTATGTTGTTGAGTTTATCGATGTTTTGTGAATCTTGTGGGATTGGTTGTTGTAGCCCAACTTGTCTCGTAACCCAATCGATAAGATGTCATTTGAAAATTGTAAAATAAATCAATGGCACATGTGCTCGGCAAATATCATGGACTTGTCCTTTAATATTCATGGTTGTAGAAGAGGTTCAAACAAACTGATAAAAAAACGTTAATATAATTTATATAATGTTTAGAAAATGTATAAAAAACTAATAATTTATAGTATTTAAATTTACTTGATCAACACACAAACAATCTAACATTGCACGAATGTTATTGATTGCATGCCCAAGAATGTTGGTGGCGATCAAATATTGTGACCATGTGTTTGACACAATTACATATAGGTTAGTATATAGATTAAATTTGTAGTATATAAATTAATTTAGTATATAATTACATATAAGCAAGTATATAAATTAATTTATTATAAAAATATAAATTTTCAGCAAACGATAAAATTGTAGTGTTTTGTCATACAATCTTCGTGCAAGAATTAGGATGTGATCGTTGTCCATGAGTGAAGTAGTAATAGGCATCTTCTGATCTCTTTTTGTTCCCTAATTGTTGCTACATGACCGAGTCATTGATAAAGACAAGGCAAAACAAATTATACCCAAATGTATTGAAATGTCTCTGATAGATCATCGAGCAAATTGAGATATCAGGTGGGCTCGAAACCCTAATGTATATGATATGAGAAATCCTCCTATTATTCTCAAAATGAATGTTTTAGCATGTTATTCAACTACATCCTTAGTAGCATATTCTGAAAGTACATGATACATCCTCTCAAGCCAATTAAGTTGTACCGTTGCCCCAATATTTTCCTATTTATTGGAGTAACACCCAACAAGTAAAGACAAAGATCCTCACAATCCATATTGGTATTTCTAGTAATAGGTTTCCCATCAATGGGAATTCCAAGCTGATATGACACATCTTCTAGAGTAATCATACATTCTCCATTAGTGAAATGGATAGTATGTGTTTTTTGGTCTTCATCTCTCAACCATCATTGTTAAGAGATGGTTGTTAAGTTCCACTCCACTGATATCCAAGATATTAGCGAAAGAAATATTGCGATTAACTTATAACACTAATTTAGAAGGTAGAGATTGCCAAAAGTTGTATCTAGTACGAAATGTATCTTCTTCACCATTCCATATATGATAGGATATATGTTTATCTTGAAATCATAATATAGAGGTATCTTGAAATCATAATATTGATAAGGCCTGAATCAAAGTGTTCCACTTTTTAAAATAGACGTAGAGAATGAGAAAATGTAGGAGAGTAGAGAATAATAAAATATGGAGAATGGGAAAAGAGTAAAAAGTATTTGTTATATAATGTGGAAGAGTATGGAGAATGAGAAAATATTAAAGAGAATATGGAGGTATTTGGTTAAAAAATGAGAAAATATTGGATGAAAATATGCGATAATATTCACAGAGAATATGGAAACTATGAGAAAATATTCTAAAAAGATTTATTAAGTGCCAATGGAAAGTGAGGATGGGGGTAGTTATAGGAGTTTTTGATGGTGGTTTAGGGTCACGGGAAAGCCAAACACTTGCATGGCAACCATGACTTTGGTTAGCAGTGATGGATGGCAGTCACGACTTTAGTGAAAGCCAAAAACCGGCAAAAGTGATCTTGTGGATGGCAACCACAAGTTTAAAGAAATCGGATTCCCTACAAAGCAACTCGTGGACTGCAGCGACAAGTTTTTCCTACCCTAATACAACCAAATTCTGGAGAATCAGATTCCTTACATGCATGCATTGGTCATTCAAGGCAGAGGCATTCACTGGTTATTTGAACAACAATTCCCTAAGCTTATTCAGTGGAACATTGACCCAACATGCACTATGTTAGGTATCAGTGGTCTAGGAACACCTAGAAATGGGGTTGAATAGGTGTAGCGGTTAACAATTACCGCTTCTTGATCAAAAACACAACTGCTGGATAAACAGTCCAGTTAATCGATTAACAGCAGGGTTTAATTGATTAACTATTGTACAGAACAGAATGACTAAACAGGCAAATTGCACAGTGATTAAAACACAATTGAACATATATATTTTAGATATTTTTATGCACAAATATTAAGTATATGACAATAAACAAATATCCAACTTTTCAATTATAGATTCAATTTATCATGGCAAGAAACATAAGAAAGATAAAGAGAGAAAGAAATGTGCAAAAAGGATTTTTATCCTGGTTCGTTTGTGGTCCACTACAAACTACATTCATGCCTCCCCTTCTGGATCAAGGAGATTTTCGTTCTTCACAATATTGAATTAAGGATACAAATAGCAATTCAATTACAAGCACAAAGGATGCTCCCTTCTTGAAATCTAGGATCTCTAAAACCTGGTTTGACTCTACCCTTTCGCCTCTTGAGACAACCTTTCTCGCGAACTATCCCCAGCCAAGAATCTTAAACTCAAATCAAGACCTCCCTGCCTTGGTGAAGAACTTCAATCTCTGTGGTGATCTCACACCAAGAGACAAATCCAGACTACACAAAAACACGTTAAACAACAAGGTATACTAAGCACAAAAATGCTTAAAATATTAGAAGATAAAGACTCAAAGACTAACCCTTATTCTAATCACTTAAGCCATCAATATAAAAGTGAGTTAATCAATATCAGTATACAAATGAGTTCTTTCTATCAAAATTTAATGCATGATCATGTGAGCAATATAAGAATGGATATGAAACTATGCAAAAACAGAAAGCATGTTATAGTAGAAATAACATAATTTTTCTTCTCACACATGCAAGTCTCTTGCAGAAAAATAGTAAAACATGTATGCAAAAATGCTCTCTAAAAAACCCTATACAATAAAATGCAATGCTATGGGTTTCTGAGTGAAGCCTCGTATTTATAGCATGGAGAATAAGTGGTTTCATCCGTTGCAAAAACAGTTAAACAATTGAGTAGTTACAACAACAAAAACATATTTCGGGTACAACATATATCAGACTAGTTAATCGATTAAGACTTCCATTTAATCGATTAACGGGCCAACAGAAAGACACAGAAATCAGTTAAAACATAAAACACATATTCAACATAAAATCGGTTAGGTTAATCGATTAAGTTACCACGTTAATCGATTAACTGGGACATTTATGCATATGTTTCAAATGACAAACTTCTCATATGTTATGCACAATAAACATACATGCTTTACCAATTATGTTATGCCTAATATGTACATATAACATGTATGATAGATGCATGAACATATAATTAACTAGATGATGTATCTCATGAATATGATAGTTCAATTAAGATGGCTTAAGAGACTAGCATCTAGGTTTACCTAACCTATACTAAATTACTACGACACACATCCCAGACTACTTAGATTATAGACTCAATTTATATCCTAGTCTAGACATGACCAAATGAGCATAAAGCCTATTAATTGTTGAGACATCTTTAAGCTTTGTTAAACCCTTGTCTTCATCAAAACATAGGCAAAGACATGCTAGTGCTATCCTTGACACTTTGTACTTTCACACTGGTCATTTCCTTTTAGAAAATGCATGCATTGGTGAGTTCATTTCGTATATTAAAACCTGTTCAAATACTCTAAATTTTGATGTCTATGAAACATTAGTGAATATATTAAATTAACTTAGTTAATACACTAAGGTATATGTTAATAATTTAGTTAATACACTAAGTTATATATTGATAATTTAGTTAATAGATTAAATTAACTAAGTTAACACACTAACCTATATCTTAATGGACTGAGTTAATATACTAAGCTATATGTTAATAATTTAGTTAATACCCTAAATTAACTAAGTTAATACACTATGCTATTATATGTTAGTAATTTAGTTAATACACAAATTTAACTAAGTTAATACACTAAGCTATATGTTAATGTGAACGCCCAATTTTATCCAGCCTAAAATAACTTTTAAAAAAAATGATTTTTTTAAAAAAATAAAGACATTTCAAAAATTGAAACTTACCTTTACAAAATGCTTAATGAGTGATTATTGGCTCAATAATGACCAAATAATACCTTATTTTCGTTTTTGGTTTTTAATCCATTTTTAAATAGGTTTTAAGTGACTTAATGAGCACTTGTTATCCTAATTATGTAAAGATTCAATTTCTAAAAAAACATGTCAGTTTTTTTATTAATTTTTGTTTCCTTAATTAGATAAAAATAAAATAAATGTTTCTCGATATTCTCTATCAAAAAATTATATTTTCTAACTGTAAAAAAAATGTAAATTTTGAATTAATTAATGTATTTTTAAAATTCAAATATCAAATTATATGCCATAATTAGATTTTTAATTGCAATACGCCAGAGTTGTTGTTCAACAGCGCTTATTTTAGATGTATAATAACGCTTTCATGCGCTTTCTGTTTGACCGCAGTAGTATATGGTCATCATTAATAGTGATTCACAAACACTGTATATTGACTATATACCACAACGCAACACATAAAAAACGCCGTCATATAGTGCATCAATAGAACAACGCCTCGTCTACAAAGCGTTGTCATATAGTGGATCAATACAACAACGCATCGTCCACAAAGCATTGTCACATAGTCTTAAATAAACAGCGCATTTTATAGGTCTTATTAACAGTGCTTGTTGTTGCTCTGTTGAAGTTCATATATTTAACAATGCAATAACAGGAAAATACTGTTGTATTATTCATAAATTTTCTCAAACAACACCTTAATACAATGCTCTATAAATAATGTACAACAATGCTTTCTATAAAAAACGATGTTGTAGTTATCATTTACAATAGCGCATGCCATGACTTCCCCTAGAATTCGTTGTTGATTTGTATAAATTAATACATGCATATACATTTATTAGTAGAACAAACATTCTCAACAACATAGACATTTATACATTCTGAACAATACATACACATTAATACAAGCCAGAAGTTTGTTTTATTAAACATCAATACAATACAAAATAGAAACAATGAATATCATGTCAATTATATTTTGACAGAGTGCATAATTACAAATAAAAAAATTACACAAATTACATAGAAACAATATTATATAAATTACGAACAATCAAAATTATATAAAGACTACATGCATCTATTTTTTCCTTTTCTTTGATTGTTTTTGTCTTTTAGGGTCATCCTTATCTAGAGGAGCATATTGATTTACCCAAAACCCTTCATCGTGATAATCTCTTGAATATAAATCATCATCGGTAGTTGGTCCGCTCTCACGTGACTGATATGTCCCAAAAAAAGGATCATCTTCATCAATATCGTCATATTCTTGGTCATCAATATTATTGACGATTATTTTGTTAGTTAAAAGAACAATGGATCATTTCATATCAGCTGAGTCACTAACATAGAATACTTGTTGAACTTGTGATGCTAGAATAAATGACTCATCTTTATATCTTGGCCTATTAAGATCCACTTGCATGAACTCTAACTCATCAACTCGGAAGCCATTGTTGTTATCAACCCACAAACAATAAAAAAACGGCATCCTAAACATTGTGTAATCCAATTCCCATATGCTTTCAATCACTCCAAAGTATGACATGTTCGCATATATTGGGTTTCTATCTTTTGCACTTGACATGTGTAAAGTTTGAGCAACAAGAGTCACACCACTATTTTGCATTTTACTTTGATCATCTTGTTTTTTCGTATAAAATGTGAACTCATTAATCAGGTAACCAGTGTATGATAAGACATGAGAGCTTGGACCATTGGCTAACAATTTCAATCTTTCAGAAACCGAATGTGCATTTATATTGAACTCCTCATCAATGTGATTTTTTAGCCACTTTATGAAACACCGATTATGCTCTTTGGAAATCTAATTTTCATTCTTACTTGGGTAACACTTCCTTAGCATCTCCTCGTGTCTTTCAACAGATGGTTCAACCTCGTCGACATTATGTAAAACATATAAGTGCGCTTGTTCCAATTCAGTTCTTGTTATAGTCAATATTTCATTCCCACTAATACCTTCACCAAATGTTTTTTTTTGCATATCGAGGCTTTGGAATACCCATGAAATCACTATCGGTAAGGTATCCGGTACAAAAATCAAG
>NW_017721974.1:0-2936 GCF_001865875.1 Lupinus angustifolius | reverse complement strand
GTATTCTCTACATCACTCCATTTCTTGATTGTTAGCTTCAGATTCTGCCTAACAACAACACCAATGTAGCTTACTAATACATTGCCACCCTTCTTGTTTAATGGTTGACCTTTAGAGTTCCATTGAACTTCTATCTTCACATCCTTGCTTCTTGACCGAATGACATTCTTCATGGAAGTCATTCCACATAGAGGTCATTTTTTAGAAACGATTTGCTGGTCTTGTGGAGTCGGAGTAGCTTCATCACCACTGTGAGATACATGATCGCCCCTTTGGGAAGCCATTGATGTAGTTTTTTCAGTTTATGAGAGTATGAGAGTTTGCTGAGAGTGTGAAGATTTCTTTTCGAGTAAGTTTGAGAGCGTAGAGGAAACGATTCATATTTTAGATATTTAAACTGTAGTAACCATTTAATAGTGCATATTAATGATAGTGTTGTTGTATTGACCTCTTCAACAGAGCATATTAATGATTGGATTGTTGTATTGACATCTTCAACAACACATATTAACGATTATGCTGTTGTTGTATATACAATTGTACACTACTCATTTTATAAACACGACCTCTTCCACAGCGCATATTTAACGTAGCGTTGTTGTATCCACATCTTCAACAGCACATATTAAGGATTGCGTTGTTATTGCGTATCCAACTGTTTACTACTTATTTTCATTAACACATCAATAACGCTACCGAGATGTAGCGTTGTTGATTAGAATCTAATTGACAATACTATCTGAATTATGCGCTGTTGAATAGAATCTAATTGACAGCGCAGTCGTAGTTATGCGCTGTTAAACTGAACTCATTTTCCACCAAATTAACAGCGTATTCGTAGTTATGCGCTGTTAAATTAACATTTTACATAACTTGAAAATATTTATACAACATGAATTTACTTAAATTAACATGAAATTGCCATGAAGTAGATTATTACTATATAATTGTGTTTATTAATACGAATCTGGATAAAATATTAAACATTATATTTTGTTAATTTGTTTTTGTATTTACTAAGTATTGATAATTTTTTTATTGTGTTTATTAATAATAAGGAAGAGTGCAACAATATTAAAGGGAATGATCATCCAAATAATTAACAAAAAACATAAATTAACATCCAAAATATTTTTTTTATTATTCATTCAGAGAGACAAAATACATTATAATAAACTAAATGATTTGATACATGCGAATATAATGAACTAAATGATTTGGCAGAAGAGGAAATAATATTGTCCACAATTTTTTCCTCTATTCCTCTACACAAATCTTGTACAACAGTTCATTGATTTCCTTTTAAATCTGGGTCCTTTTCCCATGAAAATCAAATGAAGGAAGTCAACGAACTGTTGTACTTAGAAATTGCTGTAGATGATGAAGAAAAATAATTGAAAGAGATCAATAAAAATTGAAAGAGCTCAATGAACTAAATAATTCATTCCTGTTTTCCTTTTATTTAATTTCAATTGCAAATCTTCATCTCACGCAAATCTTGTATAACAGTCACCTTCCTTCTGAAATCTTGATCCTTTTTCAAAATCAATACTTGTTAAAGACCTCCTTGACATGATTCTAAAACAGAAACACATTTTTTCCCTCGACTCCTCTATACAAATCTGGGTGTTTTTTCTCCTTTCACTCTTTGAAGTATTGCTCTTTGAAGTATTCCTCCTATCTTCATGAACATACTCTTATAGAAACACATACTCTTAGGCTCTTAGCTTACTGATGAATTAGAATATTGAGTGAACCACAATATTTATAGATGAGCAACCATTAATATTTCAACAAACGAAGAGACGTATAACCACTCAACCATTCATATTTCAACAACCAAGAAACGCATAATCACTCAACCATTAATATTTCAACAAATAAAGAGACGCATTACTATTCCACCATTAATTTCTCGGACGCTTAAAAAGTCGTAAAACATCAACAACGCATAATTAAGCAAGTGGGGTTACTATGTCATCTTCAACAACTCTTCCTTAAATATGCGGTGTTGTATATATTCACATCAACAACGATTCTTATCAAATGAGCTGTTAAAAATAAATTATAAAAGTCAGCGCTAATGTTACTGATGTTCAACAGCGCATTGTCAAGAATGCGCTGTTGAAGTTACACAAATTGACAGCGTATGCTTTATTATGCGTTATTGATGTTCTTCCGCCTCATTTTCAACAGTGTCGTTCAAAATTGCGCTATTGAATGACTTCTATTTATTACGATATCCGGCGTAGTGTTGTGTGAATTAAATATGATTTTCTTTTTCCTTCACTCTTTCTAAATAATTAATTGAGAGACAGTGGCGGATCTTGATTAAAAATCTAGAGGGGGCAACAATATTTAATTATAATTTACGATTAAAATTAATTCAGTAATAATAAAATATAAAAAACATATATAATTATTTTGAAGTTTCAAAATAACATAATAATTATCAGTAACATTAATTAACAACTAATAATGTTAAAGAAAAATGTACATTAATTTAAAGTGCCGCTCTTCGTTCTTTTAAAGACTTAAACTCATCAATGATTGAATCAGAGGTAAATGTTTCAGCTATTTCCTTTTCAATGTAAATCACCATGTTGTCTGCAAGAAATTCATCTTCCATCTTACTACGTAATCTTGTTTTGATTATCTTCATTGCTGAAAATGATCTTTCTGTAGTAGCTGTAGAAACCGGAAGAGTTAAGATAAGACGGATAACTCGATCAAGTAAGTAATATGCATTCACCTTCCCTGTTTTTGTCAAAGCTGCACTTAATTCAGAGATTGTTGAGTTGTTCTTCAAATCTGAATGACTAACAGCATCAAGAATAAAATGTTGAAGTTGATATCTCAAGTTAATCTTTTCCTGGTCATTGAAATCCATAGGATAAAATTTTTGCACAAGAATACATATATTATCAATATTAAAT
>NW_017721973.1:0-1210 GCF_001865875.1 Lupinus angustifolius | reverse complement strand
CGTTTCATCGTGACCTCTAAAAGCACAAGCTTGAAAAGTGAGCCAGCGGATTGAATCGATAGAGCTCCTAAGACGTAGCCGATTTTGTTTGATTTGATCAGAACTTTGCACATTGAAGATATTGCGAATATGCCCAGATTGGTTCAAGAAATCAAAATAAGCTTTTATTGCATTATTGTGAGGCGAGCCACCAAGGTGAATAAGAAATGCACAATTCTTCCCAGCATTGACTTTTTTCCATGCTCTAAATCCTTTTCTAGTAAAGACATCAGATCCAGCCTGTGCGCTTGGTTTATTACTGAATAAATAGCAAGGTAAACAATAAGCAGCATCATTCACTATAGAGTACTCTAACCATGAAGGAAACATTTTGAGCCATGTGGATTGAAATCGTCTTGGATTTTTATCTTTATTTAATGGATAATCTTCAACATCACATTGATATGGTCCCCAATTTAGATAAGCTCTCCGAATTTCATCTCTTTGATTCACTGGATATTCCCAAATTTGAGGTCGTTTTCCAGGATCACATTCTAAAGAATTAATATCATATTCACCTATTGATAACTTTTGAACCTTTGAAGGTTGCTGATCTGGTTGAACTACTTGACCAAATGAAGAAATTTGTTGGGGTAAAGATATCGAAGCTATATCATCTTCATTATCTTTATCAGAAGGTTTCCTTTTAAAATAGGAATCAATTTTTTTATGCTTAGACATTGTACGTTTTTAGGTAATTTCATTAACCTGAAATTAATCATATAATTAATCATTAGAAAATCAAATTATTAGAGAATCTGAGTGTGGCTATAAAAAACATTGTGTTTGTCATAACAAAAATGCTAAATGTATCAACAATGTCAATAATTATACCCCAATATGGAGTAATGAGATTGCAATATTAATCATCAATTGAGGAAATATGAATATAACATAAAGAAAATATTGGTGAAAAAACGCACCTGCAAATTATTGTTGTTATAGACTGTTCCTGTACAGCTTTTGCTATAGCATGAATAGTGATGAATATTAAGTAGGATAGTGAGATGTTGGTTCTATATTGTGTTGTTGTGTGAATAATGAATAGAATAATGATAAAAGTGATAATGTGTAGCTTTTGTGTACCTCTTGTGTGCCGTCCAAAATAAGAAATTAGGATTTAATTTAAACACCCAAGTTTAGGTCAAACATATTTTAATAATATTACTTT
>NW_017721972.1:0-9779 GCF_001865875.1 Lupinus angustifolius | reverse complement strand
AGTTGCCCCCACCTGTCCTTGGGAACCTCCACCTCTGATTGCAGAGATGATATTTATTTTGATAAATATAATTAATTTGTTAGATTTATTTTCTTCTGATATACAATACAATCAAAATGAATGAAGAAAATAAATGTCAATATATTGTTATTAATATAATGTCCTTGTGACATTATGTCTTTATATTGTATGTAAAATATATTGTGACATAGTTGTTTTAATATCGACATGAATATATATATACATACTTGTCACTTTAAAGTATATTAGACCTAATATTTTAGTGATGCTTATGAGTTTTGAAGTGTATATGTAGAGTCTCAATCCTTTGTAAAAAATTAGTCCAAACCACATATAATATTTGGATCGGATTGAATCAGATGTCTTAATGTATTTTCTGTTATTGATCAAAATGCAGAATAATAGACTTAAATAACACAAACTTCTACTGGTGGAAGTTTCTTCGTTTTCTGTTATTCCCAAATTTCTACTAAACTTCTATTGGTGAAAGTCTCTACATTTTCTATTATTAATGTTGAAATTACATTATTTCTAACACTCCTCCTTAATTCAGCATTCATAACCCATTTCTTACACCTATTTTCATTCTCAAACTCTCAAACCTTTCTTTCTTCAAAGGTTTGGTTAGTGCATCCGCCAATTGATCTTCTGAAGTGCAATAATTCAGTTTCACTCTTCCTTTGCTTACTTGATCTCTAATGTAGTGAAATCTAGTCTTTATGTGCTTACTTCTTCCATGAGTAACATGATTCAATGTTGATTTATTATCTATCTTCAGTTGCACTCCAATCTCTGTTTTCAGCTTCAGTTCATCCATCAAAGTGTCTAACCATACAACCTGACATGCACTCGTGCTAGCTGCAATGTACTCAGCTTCACATGATGATAAGGCAACAACATCCCGCTTCTTGGAACATCAACTCACAAGTGCATTACCTAAGTGGAATAAATACCTTGTTGTGTTTTTTCTATTTGATTTATCCCCACACCAGTCAGCATCTAAAAATCTAGTTAATGTGCTTTTGCTACTGTCCAGATTGGTTGGATACAAGATTTCGTACCCAATTGTGCCTTTCAAATATCTAAGCACCTTTTTCACAGCAAGCAAGTGACTCTGTTTTGGATTCTCCATGAATCTGCTAATCAATCCAACTCCATAAGCAATATCAGGCCTTGAGTTACAAATGTATCTTAATGAACCTACCATTTGAAAAAACAATGTCTTGTTTAGTGGTTGTTCTTCTTCTTCTTGACAAAGCACATTTCCAACCTCAACAGGTGTTACCACTGGATTACAATTCAACATATTAAATCTCTGCAGTACATCTGTTGTATATTTCTTTTAATACATTAACACACCAAGCTTGATCCTTTTGAATTATATTCCTAGAAAATATGATAATTCTCCTAGATCTGTCATTTCAAATTCAGTTTGCATTTCCCGCTTGAATGCTAAGACTTTGTGTAGATCTTTACCAGTGATTAGGAGATCATCCACATAGAGGCATAAGATGAGTAGATCTTCTGCATCATTTCCTATGACATATACACCATGTTCTGTTGTGCACTTTGTGAATCCTAGTTGAAGTAGGAATGCATTTATTCTCCTATTCCATGCTCTTGGTTCTTGTTTTAGCCCATGGAGAGCCTTATGCAATTTTTACACCTTTTCTTCTCTGCCATTTTCTTCAAAGCCAAGTGGTTGTTTGAAAAATACTTCCTTATCAATAGGACCATTCAAAAATGTAGATTTTACATCCATTTGTTGAATTGTCCATCCTTTTGAGCTTGCCATGGCAATTACAAGCCTGACTATTTCAACCCTAGCCACAGGTGCAAAGACTTCATCATAATCGAGCCTTTTCTTTTGCAAGAATCCCTTTGCCACCAGTCAAGCCTTGTACTTTGAAACCTCACCATTTGAACTTAGTTTGGTCTTGAATACCCACTTTACATCTATGGCTTTCTTCCCTGCTGATAGAATAGGTAAGGTCCATAATATGTTTCTTTCAATTGACTTCAACCCCTCTTCCATAACTTCAGTCTAATGTGTCTGCTCAAGTGCTTCGTCTAGGCTCAAAGGTTCCATCTCAGCTAATAGTGCCATGTGAACAAAGTATCCTTCTATAGTTATTGTAGAGTCAGAGAAAACTTCATAATCTCTGAATCTGGATGGTAATTGTCTTGTTCTTTGAGATGTTATAGCAATTGTATTAGGATGAGTCTCATCAATATTGTTTTGTATTGCCCTTTCTGTATCATCATTTGACATCTCTTCTATTTCATCAAGTTGCATCACAGTTTCCAGGCTAGAGTCATTTTTGTTCCAACTCCAACTCTAGTTTTCATCAACCTTTAGATTTCTGCAAATCATGAATTTATGGCTTAGTGGATCAAACACTATGTATGCCCTAGTGGAGTGGTAACCCAATTGTACAAGTTTCTCACCCCTGTCTTCTAGCTTCCTTCTTCTTTGTTCTGGTATATGCCCATAACATATTGAGCCAAATACCTTAAAGTGACTCACACTTGGCTTAAGACCAGACCATGCTTCTTTAGGGGTCATGTAGCCTAATTTCTTGGTAGGACTTCTATTTATTATGTAGGCTGCAGTTGATACAGCCTCAACCCAGAATTCCTTTGGCATATTCTTGGTTTTTAGCATGCTTCTGACCATGTTTAGAAGGGTTATATTTTTTCTTTCTGCTACACCATTGTGTTGAGGTGTATAAAGGGTTGTTATTTTGTGATAGATCCATTCTCTACTTCAATACTCTCTGAATTCAGCAGAGGTGTACTCACCTCCACCATTTGACCTTAATTGTTTTAGTTTCAGCTCACTCACCCTTTCTACATGAGCCTTGAACCTTAGAAATTTGTCAAAAACCTCACTTTTCTCTTCAGTGGATAAATCCATACCTTTCTGGTGCGGTTATCAATGAATGTTAGGAAGTACCTGTTTCCACCAATTGAATCTACTTCAAAAGGTCCACACACATCAGTGTGGATCAATTCCATAGGTTTTGTAGTTCTTGAGGGAATGCTTGATACAAAGGAGTTCTTAGTTTGCTTGCTGGGTAGACATTCTTAACATAATGATTCTAGTGCTTTGATATGTGGGAGTCCAATCACATGTCCATTCTTGCTTAATTATTCAAGACTTCTGAAATTCAGATGCCCATATCTTTGATGCCACAACCAAATGTCTTGATTTGCAGCTACCTTGAGACACTTGTGTTCACCAATTTGGATCTGAATTTTAAAAGTCCTGTTTGATGAAAGAGGTGCCTTCAAAATCATTTAATTGTTTCTATCAAATACATTCAACATCTCATTTTTCATCTCCATCATGTATCATTTTTCAAGCAACTGTCCAAGTCTCAACAAGTTGTTTTTCATCTTTGGCACATAGAACACTCTTGATATGTAGGATTTCCTCCCATCCTTTCTCTGAATCATCGCAGTACCAATTCCTTCAGCTGACACTAAACTCATATCAGCAAAATTGACTTTGCTTTTTGTTATTTCATCAAGAGTTGTGAACCAATCTCTTCTTCTAGTCATATGATTTAAGCAACTTGTGTTCAAATACCAAAAATCAACATTCTTTGCCTTGTTTTGATTACTTTTGGTAGTTGCCATCAACAAGCAATGATCATCATCAGACTATTGGATTTTCCCTCTTGAGCTAATCCAGCCTCATCTTCCTTCCCTCTTGACCATTTTGTAACTTTGCATTCTGAGGCAAAGTGACCATATCCCCTGCAGTTGTAGCATTACAATTTTTTCTTATCATGATACCTTCTGTCATATGAGTTTTTATAGGAATTCTTGATCTACACAAGCTCTGTACCCCCTTTTATCATAGTGTGTTCAGACTTTCTTGATGAAGATACTTGCTCACTAGGTCTCCATCTATTGTTCTGCATCTTCTCTTTGCTTTTCTTATTCTATTGAGCAGAGAATCTTTTGTTGAATCTTGCTTGTAGAGCATGTTCACCACCCTTGTCAAGATTTCTCTCTTTCAATCTTAACTCATGTGCTTCAAGTGAGCCTTGTAGCTCTTCAACCTTATAGTCCTCAAGATTATTTGACTCTTCAATGGCAACCATTATATGATCATATTTTGGGGTCAATGTTCTAAGCACTTTCTCCACCACAGTTTTCTCTTTGATCTCTTCCCCACATGACCTCATCTGATTTGTTAAAGATAGAATCTTGGTCATGTATTCTGAGATTGTTTTACTTCAATCCATTTGGAGAAGCTCCTATTGTCTACGCAAGGTCTGCAACTTCACTTTCTTGATTTTTGCAACACCTTCACAGCTCTTCTCCAAGCTTTCCCAAGCTTCCTTTGCTATTGTAGCAACAACAATTTTCTCAAAATTAGCACTATCTACACATTGGTGACTGAGGAATAATGCTTTACAATCTCTCTTCTTCGTTTCTTTGTAGGTAGATCTTTGGGCTTCAGTTGCATTCTCACCTATCTCCTAATAACCATTCAGCACAACCTCAAACACTTCCTGGAACCCACAAATTGCTTTCATTTGGGTCCTCCATCTATCAAAGTTCTTGTCATCAAGTATTGGCAAATCCGTTGTTGTTTGTCATTGTATAGAACACCCTCTGTGCAACTTCTTCTTCTTGCTTGACTGATTCACCCAGAATCTATCCACTTCATATTTTCCTTCACAGGTCCACCCAAGATCGTTATTAATGCTCTAATACCACTGTTGTGACATACACATAATATGCAGGAAAAGAAAGAGGAAATGATTGAAGAAGATTAAAGAAGATGATAGATTTTTTAGAGTAATGGTGGAAGAATGTGTATTTTCTGTTATTGATCAAAATGCAGAGTAACAGACTTAAATAACACAAACTTCAACTGGTGAAAGTTTATTCATTTTCTGTTATTCCCTAATTTCTACTAAACTTCTACTGGTGGAAGTCTCCATATTTTCTGTTATTAATGCTAAAATTACATTATTTCTAACAAAGTTAATTATGTATTTAGATTAGATGATTTTTAATCTAAAAACCATTCCAAACTGATTGTCGACACCCTTACTTCTAGTCATCATGGATATGAAAAATATCAATGAAAATAATATAAGTGAATAATCTTTAATGTATATTAACTCATAATAATATATTTAAGTACTTTAAATTATAATATAAGTAACAATGAGAAATAAATATATAGCTTATGATACCATGATAATCAATTTGTATATATCACATTAAATAGTTTGAAGCAATCTTCACACAACACTTGGTGAAGATGTATGTCGCTGACCTCGCTCATTGAGTTCCTAAGAATGTGTTACCCCATTTATGGGAATAAATTCATCTCACATAACTACTGATAATTTATTTATTTGTGCTCACAGCAATTAATAGATCCTAAAATCATCTCAACAATCAACATGTACAAATGGGTTAGAAACCTTCTCAACAATTAGAAATCAAGATGATTTGATCATAGATTTAATCAACTCTCAATAAAATTTGATCATAAACCCCCCAACAATTTCTCCTCAAAAGAAGACAAGAACAACCAAACAAGTTACATAATAATTAGTATAAACCATATATGGATTATATAGAGACACAAACATGTTATAAGCAACACATTTCACACTAATTAATAGCATAAATTTTGTATATGAGACTACTAATCTATCAATAAAACGTGATATATAAGCAAAAAGCCAAGAAAACAATGTTTTACATATATAATTATATAGGAAATTACACTCTTAACAAGATGCATAATATAATTCTCGTAATTTGCTTTAAAGTCTAGTGCTATACATATTTAAATAAATATATGTCTCTAATAAGGAATAGATTAGAATCACATAATTAAACATATCGCTGCATTTTGATTTTTCCATAAAAATAATAATAATAATAATAAACATATGAATAATTATGCTTTTGGATCATTCAACATCAATATCAGGAGCTAAATATGAATGAATAGGACATAATTCTCGTAATTTGCTTCAAAGTCTAGTGCCATACATATTTAAATAAATATATGTCTCTAATAAGGAATAGATTAGAATCACATAATTAAACATATCGCTGCATTTTGATTTTTTCGTAAAAATAATAATAATAAACATATGAATAATTATGCTTTTGGATCATTCAACATCAATATCAGGAGCTAAATATAAATGAATAGGACATATACAAGAGAGCATCAATCCATTATACTTTTGTGGACTTTAGTCATTATACTTTTATGGACTTTAGTCTTTAATAGGGAGAATACTATTACCTATAATTGATGGACGAAATTTTTTCTTTTTCTTTGCTTTCCTATAATAAATAACTATTACTATTATTTTATAAAATTAAGAGATTAATATGACTATATATGGAAACAAACACATAAAATATAAAATACCCTAAATAGAAATATTATCTATCAAAATAAAATAATATCTTAACATATATAATTGTATAATAATAATAATAATAATAATAACCATAATAATAACAACAAATATATAATAATAATAATTGTTTTATCCATTCTTATCTTAAAATTATTACACTTTCTTCTTAAATTTAAATGATTGTATTATTTTATTTATTTTATAAAAAATAAAATTAGAATATAAAGTTTTGTATACATTAATAAATAAATCATAATAATTACAAAAATTATATTAGAATACATAATTTTGGGATGTTATATTTCTTCCTTACTTAAAAGAAATTGTGTCCTCAAAATTTAAGATTAATTTATATTCAAAACAACTTTAGACACACAAGGTTCAACTAGTCCTCATGATATCAAGTATCATTATTCAAAGCCCTCCCCCAAAACATCTTCATCAAAGGGATTTTACTTACTCAATCTACTGTTCAATATATTTTACTAACCTAGGTGATATTTCAATGTCAAGTTATATTCTTCAAAAAAAATTTATCCACATCCTTTTGTCTCGTGTTCAATTATTTTTTATTAAACATATACATAAGGCTATTACGACCATTAAACATCTCAATTATCTCACTTCCACTAAAAAATAATCACCATTTCTATGCCGAGAACTACAGTTACAAGTATCAACTAATGTGTAGAATATTTTATACCTAAATAAAAGTAGGTTTTCTAATAATGATCTCAAATTTTTAATTTTTTCCGCCTTGGCTGCTAATATATATCATGTATGAAGTGAAAGAAATAGAATATTATTTGATAATCAAAACTTTGAAGAGGTTATTCTGTTGAAGAAAAATCAAATTTGAAGTTTAAAAGGAATAATCAAAATACATGATACTGTGAGGTAAAGTGATAAGAAATTTGCCAAGAGCATAAATATTATAAATAAAAAAATGGATTCTCAATTATTATTAGGTTTGTGTAATTTTAGAGAAGTGTTACGAGTTATAAACTGATATTAATGGGTGGTTTGACAACAATTAATATACTTCATTCCGATCACCAAGTTTTCTTCAAAAACAAAAACCATGAAAATGGGAATCCAGGCTGGACGACCTGTTTTGCCATCTCTAAATAAAAACGTTTTCGTGGAATTTTTTAAAATTTAAAATGTGAATGAACTTTTCATTTTTTTTATATCTCTTTATCTAATATTTATACAAACATAATAATTGTTTCAATTTTGTTATTTGAAATATAGAATCATAAGATTGGCTCAAAAGAAAGTAGTTCAAATATCGTTAGACGGGCAAATCTTGATACCTATAACAAAAAATAAAGCGTAACTACCATTTGAAAATAATCTTGAAAAAGTTATTTAATTGTTTGAACTTTAAATGTAAAATGATAAGGTTTATAAAAAAAGTGATAAATAAATAAAACTGTTTGCATTTCAAGTCGTAAGATTATTTTTCAATTTCAGCTTATATGATTCTATTTTTGTAAAAATATTAATCTATATCATTAAATTTTATCTATAAATATCTATATCATTAAATTTTATCTACAAACGATTTAGCTAGAATTGATAATCATATCATATAAAATTTAACTAGATAGGATATGCTTTCGCATAAACAAATAATTTTGAAACTAAAAAGATAAAGATAATTACTCTTTATCGTCCAAGAAAAGAGATTAACATAAATCAGTGGTGAATATGACGCTGTTCACTCCTATAAATAGGAACATAACACTGAACACTGAATACACTTTCATACGTCAAAACATTGCTGTGATATCGAAGGTACCTCCATACATATTTGCTCCTTTCCTTTTTGCTTAGCATGTTCTATGTTTCTGGTGAAACATGTTTTCATTCACTTACCACTGTCTAAAGTTTCCCTTGTTTGTTTCTAACTTTTTATCCTTTGATCTTCTGGTTTTTATGTTATAGTATTATATGTGACACCATACTTGCTCTTTTATATTTCCATCATTCTGAAAAATAATAATTAAACTGAACTTTCTTGTCGATCACTATCATCTTGTGTGGAAAATCTGTTTTACAATATAGTATAATATTGATCATTAATAGTTTATGATTTATAATTATGTATGCATATAAGTTACCATTATTTTCATCATATTTTTTATTTCTCGTCCCTGTTGACTGCTGTGGATATATTGTGGCTCATCTTCATAATTCTGATAAGAATAGCCAAACTTTCACCGTTGATTCAAGTTTCATTATTTGCATCTTATTAACACTTATCACATGCTTATCTTTTTTAGGTTATCTATATTTATATATTCCCTTCTTTTTTCATTTAGGTACTTAAGGAGATCGTAGAGAAAGGAACTCTGAGATGGCGAAGGACCAGTTGAACGTGCTTAAAGCTCTTGATGTTGCAAAGACACAATGGTACCATTTCACAGCCATTGTGATTGCTGGCATGGGTTTCTTCACTGATTCCTATGACCTTTTCTGCATATCCCTTGTCACAAAATTGCTTGGTCGCATATACTTCTACGAAGAAGGTTCCAACAAGCCAGGTTCTCTTCCATCAAATGTTGCTGCTGCCATCAATGGTGTTGCATTATGTGGCACCCTTGCAGGCCAACTTTTCTTTGGTTGGCTTGGTGACAAAATGGGAAGGAAACGTGTCTATGGGATAACACTTATGCTCATGGTTATATGTTCAATAGCCTCTGGTCTATCTTTTAGCAAGGATCCTAAAGCTGTTGTTATCACACTTTGCTTCTTCCGTTTCTGGCTTGGATTTGGCATTGGTGGTGATTACCCTCTTTCAGCTACAATCATGTCTGAGTATGCAAATAAGAAGACCCGTGGAGCATTTATAGCTGCAGTTTTTGCCATGCAAGGTTTTGGAATTTTGGCTGGTGGCATGGTTGCAATCATAGTTTCATCAGTTTTCAGTGCCTATTATCCTGCTCCACCATTTAGTGTTGATCCAGTTTTGTCCACAATCCCACAAGCTGATTATGTGTGGAGGATAATCTTGATGTTTGGTGCACTCCCAGCACTTCTTACATTCTATTCCAGAATGAAAATGCCTGAAACTGCAAGGTACACTGCCCTAGTTGCCAAGAATGCTAAGCAAGCAGCTGAAGATATGTCAAAAGTCTTGCAGGTTGAGATAGTAGCTGAACAAGAGAAGATTCAGGAATTGGAGAAACGAAGAGGGAATGATTTTGGCTTGTTTACAACACAGTTCTTTCGCCGCCACGGCCTTCACTTGCTTGGAACAGCCACTACATGGTTCCTGTTGGACATTGCCTACTATAGTCAGAATCTATTCCAAAAGGATATTTTTAGTGCAATTGG
>NW_017721971.1:36234-45303 GCF_001865875.1 Lupinus angustifolius | reverse complement strand
TGTAGTGAAATCTAGTCTCTATGTGCTTACTTCTTCCATGAGCAACATGATTCAATGCCAAATTTATTGCTGATTTATTGTCTATCATCAGTTGCACTCTAATATCTGTTTTCAGCTTCGATTCATCCATCAAAGTGTCTAACCATACAGTCTGACATACACTCATCCTAGCTACAATGTACTTAACTTCACATGATGATAAGGAACAACATCCTGCTTCTTGGAACACCGACTCACAAGTGCATTGCCTAAGTGGAATAGATACTCTGTTGTGCCTTTCTATCTGATTTATCCCCACACCAGTCAAAATCTGAAAACCCAGTTAATGTGCTTCTGCTACTGTCCAGATTGGTTGGATACAAGATTTCGTACCCAATTGTGCCTTTCAAATATCTAAGCACCTTTTTCACAGCAAGCAAGTGACTCTGTTTTGGATTCTCCATGAATCTGCTAATCAATCCAACTCCATAAGCAATATCAGGCCTTGAGTTACAAATGTATCTTAATGAACCTACCATTTGAAAAAACAATGTCTTGTTTAGTGGTTGTTCTTCTTCTTCTTGACAAAGCACATTTCCAACCTCAACAGGTGTTACCACTGGATTACAATTCAACATATTAAATCTCTGCAGTACATCTGTTGTATATTTCTTTTAATACATTAACACACCAAGCTTGATCCTTTTGAATTATATTCCTAGAAAATATGATAATTCTCCTAGATCTGTCATTTCAAATTCAGTTTGCATTTCCCGCTTGAATGCTAAGACTTTGTGTAGATCTTTACCAGTGATTAGGAGATCATCCACATAGAGGCATAAGATGAGTAGATCTTCTGCATCATTTCCTATGACATATACACCATGTTCTGTTGTGCACTTTGTGAATCCTAGTTGAAGTAGGAATGCATTTATTCTCCTATTCCATGCTCTTGGTTCTTGTTTTAGCCCATGGAGAGCCTTATGCAATTTTTACACCTTTTCTTCTCTGCCATTTTCTTCAAAGCCAAGTGGTTGTTTGAAAAATACTTCCTTATCAATAGGACCATTCAAAAATGTAGATTTTACATCCATTTGTTGAATTGTCCATCCTTTTGAGCTTGCCATGGCAATTACAAGCCTGACTATTTCAACCCTAGCCACAGGTGCAAAGACTTCATCATAATCGAGCCTTTTCTTTTGCAAGAATCCCTTTGCCACCAGTCAAGCCTTGTACTTTGAAACCTCACCATTTGAACTTAGTTTGGTCTTGAATACCCACTTTACATCTATGGCTTTCTTCCCTGCTGATAGAATAGGTAAGGTCCATAATATGTTTCTTTCAATTGACTTCAACCCCTCTTCCATAACTTCAGTCTAATGTGTCTGCTCAAGTGCTTCGTCTAGGCTCAAAGGTTCCATCTCAGCTAATAGTGCCATGTGAACAAAGTATCCTTCTATAGTTATTGTAGAGTCAGAGAAAACTTCATAATCTCTGAATCTGGATGGTAATTGTCTTGTTCTTTGAGATGTTATAGCAATTGTATTAGGATGAGTCTCATCAATATTGTTTTGTATTGCCCTTTCTGTATCATCATTTGACATCTCTTCTATTTCATCAAGTTGCATCACAGTTTCCAGGCTAGAGTCATTTTTGTTCCAACTCCAACTCTAGTTTTCATCAACCTTTAGATTTCTGCAAATCATGAATTTATGGCTTAGTGGATCAAACACTATGTATGCCCTAGTGGAGTGGTAACCCAATTGTACAAGTTTCTCACCCCTGTCTTCTAGCTTCCTTCTTCTTTGTTCTGGTATATGCCCATAACATATTGAGCCAAATACCTTAAAGTGACTCACACTTGGCTTAAGACCAGACCATGCTTCTTTAGGGGTCATGTAGCCTAATTTCTTGGTAGGACTTCTATTTATTATGTAGGCTGCAGTTGATACAGCCTCAACCCAGAATTCCTTTGGCATATTCTTGGTTTTTAGCATGCTTCTGACCATGTTTAGAAGGGTTATATTTTTTCTTTCTGCTACACCATTGTGTTGAGGTGTATAAAGGGTTGTTATTTTGTGATAGATCCATTCTCTACTTCAATACTCTCTGAATTCAGCAGAGGTGTACTCACCTCCACCATTTGACCTTAATTGTTTTAGTTTCAGCTCACTCACCCTTTCTACATGAGCCTTGAACCTTAGAAATTTGTCAAAAACCTCACTTTTCTCTTCAGTGGATAAATCCATACCTTTCTGGTGCGGTTATCAATGAATGTTAGGAAGTACCTGTTTCCACCAATTGAATCTACTTCAAAAGGTCCACACACATCAGTGTGGATCAATTCCATAGGTTTTGTAGTTCTTGAGGGAATGCTTGATACAAAGGAGTTCTTAGTTTGCTTGCTGGGTAGACATTCTTAACATAATGATTCTAGTGCTTTGATATGTGGGAGTCCAATCACATGTCCATTCTTGCTTAATTATTCAAGACTTCTGAAATTCAGATGCCCATATCTTTGATGCCACAACCAAATGTCTTGATTTGCAGCTACCTTGAGACACTTGTGTTCACCAATTTGGATCTGAATTTTAAAAGTCCTGTTTGATGAAAGAGGTGCCTTCAAAATCATTTAATTGTTTCTATCAAATACATTCAACATCTCATTTTTCATCTCCATCATGTATCATTTTTCAAGCAACTGTCCAAGTCTCAACAAGTTGTTTTTCATCTTTGGCACATAGAACACTCTTGATATGTAGGATTTCCTCCCATCCTTTCTCTGAATCATCGCAGTACCAATTCCTTCAGCTGACACTAAACTCATATCAGCAAAATTGACTTTGCTTTTTGTTATTTCATCAAGAGTTGTGAACCAATCTCTTCTTCCAGTCATATGATTTGAGCAACATGTGTCCAAATACTAGAAATCAACATTCTCTGCCTTGTCTTGATTACTTTTGGTAGTTGCCATCAACAAGCAATGATCATCATCAGACTATTGGATTTTCCCTCTTGAGCTAATCCAGCCTCATCTTCCTTCCCTCTTGACCATTTTGTAACTTTGCATTCTGAGGCAAAGTGACCATATCCCCTGCAGTTGTAGCATTACAATTTTTTCTTATCATGATACCTTCTGTCATATGAGTTTTTATAGGAATTCTTGATCTACACAAGCTCTGTACCCCCTTTTATCATAGTGTGTTCAGACTTTCTTGATGAAGATACTTGCTCACTAGGTCTCCATCTATTGTTCTGCATCTTCTCTTTGCTTTTCTTATTCTATTGAGCAGAGAATCTTTTGTTGAATCTTGCTTGTAGAGCATGTTCACCACCCTTGTCAAGATTTCTCTCTTTCAATCTTAACTCATGTGCTTCAAGTGAGCCTTGTAGCTCTTCAACCTTATAGTCCTCAAGATTATTTGACTCTTCAATGGCAACCATTATATGATCATATTTTGGGGTCAATGTTCTAAGCACTTTCTCCACCACAGTTTTCTCTTTGATCTCTTCCCCACATGACCTCATCTGATTTGTTAAAGATAGAATCTTGGTCATGTATTCTGAGATTGTTTTACTTCAATCCATTTGGAGAAGCTCCTATTGTCTACGCAAGGTCTGCAACTTCACTTTCTTGATTTTTGCAACACCTTCACAGCTCTTCTCCAAGCTTTCCCAAGCTTCCTTTGCTATTGTAGCAACAACAATTTTCTCAAAATTAGCACTATCTACACATTGGTGACTGAGGAATAATGCTTTACAATCTCTCTTCTTCGTTTCTTTGTAGGTAGATCTTTGGGCTTCAGTTGCATTCTCACCTATCTCCTAATAACCATTCAGCACAACCTCAAACACTTCCTGGAACCCACAAATTGCTTTCATTTGGGTCCTCCATCTATCAAAGTTCTTGTCATCAAGTATTGGCAAATCCGTTGTTGTTTGTCATTGTATAGAACACCCTCTGTGCAACTTCTTCTTCTTGCTTGACTGATTCACCCAGAATCTATCCACTTCATATTTTCCTTCACAGGTCCACCCAAGATCGTTATTAATGCTCTAATACCACTGTTGTGACATACACATAATATGCAGGAAAAGAAAGAGGAAATGATTGAAGAAGATTAAAGAAGATGATAGATTTTTTAGAGTAATGGTGGAAGAATGTGTATTTTCTGTTATTGATCAAAATGCAGAGTAACAGACTTAAATAACACAAACTTCAACTGGTGAAAGTTTATTCATTTTCTGTTATTCCCTAATTTCTACTAAACTTCTACTGGTGGAAGTCTCCATATTTTCTGTTATTAATGCTAAAATTACATTATTTCTAACAAAGTTAATTATGTATTTAGATTAGATGATTTTTAATCTAAAAACCATTCCAAACTGATTGTCGACACCCTTACTTCTAGTCATCATGGATATGAAAAATATCAATGAAAATAATATAAGTGAATAATCTTTAATGTATATTAACTCATAATAATATATTTAAGTACTTTAAATTATAATATAAGTAACAATGAGAAATAAATATATAGCTTATGATACCATGATAATCAATTTGTATATATCACATTAAATAGTTTGAAGCAATCTTCACACAACACTTGGTGAAGATGTATGTCGCTGACCTCGCTCATTGAGTTCCTAAGAATGTGTTACCCCATTTATGGGAATAAATTCATCTCACATAACTACTGATAATTTATTTATTTGTGCTCACAGCAATTAATAGATCCTAAAATCATCTCAACAATCAACATGTACAAATGGGTTAGAAACCTTCTCAACAATTAGAAATCAAGATGATTTGATCATAGATTTAATCAACTCTCAATAAAATTTGATCATAAACCCCCCAACAATTTCTCCTCAAAAGAAGACAAGAACAACCAAACAAGTTACATAATAATTAGTATAAACCATATATGGATTATATAGAGACACAAACATGTTATAAGCAACACATTTCACACTAATTAATAGCATAAATTTTGTATATGAGACTACTAATCTATCAATAAAACGTGATATATAAGCAAAAAGCCAAGAAAACAATGTTTTACATATATAATTATATAGGAAATTACACTCTTAACAAGATGCATAATATAATTCTCGTAATTTGCTTTAAAGTCTAGTGCTATACATATTTAAATAAATATATGTCTCTAATAAGGAATAGATTAGAATCACATAATTAAACATATCGCTGCATTTTGATTTTTCCATAAAAATAATAATAATAATAATAAACATATGAATAATTATGCTTTTGGATCATTCAACATCAATATCAGGAGCTAAATATGAATGAATAGGACATAATTCTCGTAATTTGCTTCAAAGTCTAGTGCCATACATATTTAAATAAATATATGTCTCTAATAAGGAATAGATTAGAATCACATAATTAAACATATCGCTGCATTTTGATTTTTTCGTAAAAATAATAATAATAAACATATGAATAATTATGCTTTTGGATCATTCAACATCAATATCAGGAGCTAAATATAAATGAATAGGACATATACAAGAGAGCATCAATCCATTATACTTTTGTGGACTTTAGTCATTATACTTTTATGGACTTTAGTCTTTAATAGGGAGAATACTATTACCTATAATTGATGGACGAAATTTTTTCTTTTTCTTTGCTTTCCTATAATAAATAACTATTACTATTATTTTATAAAATTAAGAGATTAATATGACTATATATGGAAACAAACACATAAAATATAAAATACCCTAAATAGAAATATTATCTATCAAAATAAAATAATATCTTAACATATATAATTGTATAATAATAATAATAATAATAATAACCATAATAATAACAACAAATATATAATAATAATAATTGTTTTATCCATTCTTATCTTAAAATTATTACACTTTCTTCTTAAATTTAAATGATTGTATTATTTTATTTATTTTATAAAAAATAAAATTAGAATATAAAGTTTTGTATACATTAATAAATAAATCATAATAATTACAAAAATTATATTAGAATACATAATTTTGGGATGTTATATTTCTTCCTTACTTAAAAGAAATTGTGTCCTCAAAATTTAAGATTAATTTATATTCAAAACAACTTTAGACACACAAGGTTCAACTAGTCCTCATGATATCAAGTATCATTATTCAAAGCCCTCCCCCAAAACATCTTCATCAAAGGGATTTTACTTACTCAATCTACTGTTCAATATATTTTACTAACCTAGGTGATATTTCAATGTCAAGTTATATTCTTCAAAAAAAATTTATCCACATCCTTTTGTCTCGTGTTCAATTATTTTTTATTAAACATATACATAAGGCTATTACGACCATTAAACATCTCAATTATCTCACTTCCACTAAAAAATAATCACCATTTCTATGCCGAGAACTACAGTTACAAGTATCAACTAATGTGTAGAATATTTTATACCTAAATAAAAGTAGGTTTTCTAATAATGATCTCAAATTTTTAATTTTTTCCGCCTTGGCTGCTAATATATATCATGTATGAAGTGAAAGAAATAGAATATTATTTGATAATCAAAACTTTGAAGAGGTTATTCTGTTGAAGAAAAATCAAATTTGAAGTTTAAAAGGAATAATCAAAATACATGATACTGTGAGGTAAAGTGATAAGAAATTTGCCAAGAGCATAAATATTATAAATAAAAAAATGGATTCTCAATTATTATTAGGTTTGTGTAATTTTAGAGAAGTGTTACGAGTTATAAACTGATATTAATGGGTGGTTTGACAACAATTAATATACTTCATTCCGATCACCAAGTTTTCTTCAAAAACAAAAACCATGAAAATGGGAATCCAGGCTGGACGACCTGTTTTGCCATCTCTAAATAAAAACGTTTTCGTGGAATTTTTTAAAATTTAAAATGTGAATGAACTTTTCATTTTTTTTATATCTCTTTATCTAATATTTATACAAACATAATAATTGTTTCAATTTTGTTATTTGAAATATAGAATCATAAGATTGGCTCAAAAGAAAGTAGTTCAAATATCGTTAGACGGGCAAATCTTGATACCTATAACAAAAAATAAAGCGTAACTACCATTTGAAAATAATCTTGAAAAAGTTATTTAATTGTTTGAACTTTAAATGTAAAATGATAAGGTTTATAAAAAAAGTGATAAATAAATAAAACTGTTTGCATTTCAAGTCGTAAGATTATTTTTCAATTTCAGCTTATATGATTCTATTTTTGTAAAAATATTAATCTATATCATTAAATTTTATCTATAAATATCTATATCATTAAATTTTATCTACAAACGATTTAGCTAGAATTGATAATCATATCATATAAAATTTAACTAGATAGGATATGCTTTCGCATAAACAAATAATTTTGAAACTAAAAAGATAAAGATAATTACTCTTTATCGTCCAAGAAAAGAGATTAACATAAATCAGTGGTGAATATGACGCTGTTCACTCCTATAAATAGGAACATAACACTGAACACTGAATACACTTTCATACGTCAAAACATTGCTGTGATATCGAAGGTACCTCCATACATATTTGCTCCTTTCCTTTTTGCTTAGCATGTTCTATGTTTCTGGTGAAACATGTTTTCATTCACTTACCACTGTCTAAAGTTTCCCTTGTTTGTTTCTAACTTTTTATCCTTTGATCTTCTGGTTTTTATGTTATAGTATTATATGTGACACCATACTTGCTCTTTTATATTTCCATCATTCTGAAAAATAATAATTAAACTGAACTTTCTTGTCGATCACTATCATCTTGTGTGGAAAATCTGTTTTACAATATAGTATAATATTGATCATTAATAGTTTATGATTTATAATTATGTATGCATATAAGTTACCATTATTTTCATCATATTTTTTATTTCTCGTCCCTGTTGACTGCTGTGGATATATTGTGGCTCATCTTCATAATTCTGATAAGAATAGCCAAACTTTCACCGTTGATTCAAGTTTCATTATTTGCATCTTATTAACACTTATCACATGCTTATCTTTTTTAGGTTATCTATATTTATATATTCCCTTCTTTTTTCATTTAGGTACTTAAGGAGATCGTAGAGAAAGGAACTCTGAGATGGCGAAGGACCAGTTGAACGTGCTTAAAGCTCTTGATGTTGCAAAGACACAATGGTACCATTTCACAGCCATTGTGATTGCTGGCATGGGTTTCTTCACTGATTCCTATGACCTTTTCTGCATATCCCTTGTCACAAAATTGCTTGGTCGCATATACTTCTACGAAGAAGGTTCCAACAAGCCAGGTTCTCTTCCATCAAATGTTGCTGCTGCCATCAATGGTGTTGCATTATGTGGCACCCTTGCAGGCCAACTTTTCTTTGGTTGGCTTGGTGACAAAATGGGAAGGAAACGTGTCTATGGGATAACACTTATGCTCATGGTTATATGTTCAATAGCCTCTGGTCTATCTTTTAGCAAGGATCCTAAAGCTGTTGTTATCACACTTTGCTTCTTCCGTTTCTGGCTTGGATTTGGCATTGGTGGTGATTACCCTCTTTCAGCTACAATCATGTCTGAGTATGCAAATAAGAAGACCCGTGGAGCATTTATAGCTGCAGTTTTTGCCATGCAAGGTTTTGGAATTTTGGCTGGTGGCATGGTTGCAATCATAGTTTCATCAGTTTTCAGTGCCTATTATCCTGCTCCACCATTTAGTGTTGATCCAGTTTTGTCCACAATCCCACAAGCTGATTATGTGTGGAGGATAATCTTGATGTTTGGTGCACTCCCAGCACTTCTTACATTCTATTCCAGAATGAAAATGCCTGAAACTGCAAGGTACACTGCCCTAGTTGCCAAGAATGCTAAGCAAGCAGCTGAAGATATGTCAAAAGTCTTGCAGGTTGAGATAGTAGCTGAACAAGAGAAGATTCAGGAATTGGAGAAACGAAGAGGGAATGATTTTGGCTTGTTTACAACACAGTTCTTTCGCCGCCACGGCCTTCACTTGCTTGGAACAGCCACTACATGGTTCCTGTTGGACATTGCCTACTATAGTCAGAATCTATTCCAAAAGGATATTTTTAGTGCAATTGG
>NW_017721971.1:25238-36134 GCF_001865875.1 Lupinus angustifolius | reverse complement strand
AACATGTGAGTTATAAGCATGATATGTTAAAAAAATTTCACCACTTTGAGAGGTTGGTTGATGATCATCGATATCAGCAGTTAAAGGCAGATTTTAAAGCAACTCAAAGAAGTGTGTCTTTATCATTTAATGTTGAGATTGTACGACATGCAGCAACAATTTATATCAATGTCATATGATTGTAATGTAATAACTTCCTTTGAGATTGAGAATGTTAGTGAATATAAAGTTATGCCTTATAAGAAACATCTTCAGCATAGTGTCAAATATGACTCACTTAATGATGTTGTTACTTGTAGTTGTAAGAAGTTTGAGTTTGCAGGAATTTTGTGCTCACATGCTCTCAAAGTTCTTTCAACAAAAAATACAATGAGGATTCCTATGACTTATATGCTAAAGAGATGGACAAAGCAAGCAAAAACAGGAAGTGATAGAGGGACATGTCTTAGTCCTACTCATGATGATGCAAATGTGAGATTGAGAAATCGCTACAAGGATTTATGTGGGCGATACACAGAATTGACAACAAAAGGTGCAACAAATGAAGAAACGTATAAAATTGCTGTCAATGCTTGGAACAAGGCTATGGAAGCTATAGATGCATGCATTGGAAGTGGAGAGAAGGATATATACACTCATGACACATCACCCATTAGTATTGAAAATGCTATGTGCATTGCCAATACTAATAATAAAGTGAAGGGAATAAAGACAATAGGAAAAATTCGTGGATCATCTAGAAGGCCAAAAAGTACTCTTGAAAAAAAAAAAAAACTTGTCTACAAGAAGATAAACCTTCTATGCAAAACTTAGCTTGTGGGTTGCCTCCATTTCAATCATTTGAGGTATTTTTTATGTTTTAAAGTTGTCTTCTGGATTGAATGTTTGTTTTAACCTATATGCGATCATAACTTTATAAATGAAATTTGTGACAGTTTCTCACTTATATTGCACATAATAATACTTATAAGGAGTCGGATAGTAATATAAGCATGAACTAATTGTTGCAGGTAATATTGTTCTACTAGTTTTTTCTCAGAGTCTATATGCATGGTTTTTTCAAATACTGATGAAAAAAATATTTTGAATTATAGGTACAATTATCTGGTGTAGCTTGGCAAGACAATCATTAAAGCATATATCAACAACACACTCATCAAGGTCAACAAGACACTCATCCATGACACAACTTGTCAATGCAATGCTCCTTACACATTATAATCTTATGGTTGTAGGGGTGAATTTAATTTTATGTTATATGAATGAATTTTGATACAAATATGAAGACTTCATTTTGGCTAGTATAAGATGTTCATACGGGTGGATGTAACATGTAGGCTATCTTTTTTGTTTTTCAAATGTTGTTTCTATGTGTTTTTCATCAAGGGGTTTCAATTTTGAAACATATGTTCATACGTAAAGTAAAGTATGCATCTACCAAGCTCATGAAATTAGTTATTTTTTTCTAATCCATGACTACCACCATCCAAAGATAAGTATGAAGATATGACAAATATCACAACTACCGTAGAGTGACTCAGCGACACAAATTATATACAAAGTACAAAATCAAAGAGAATGTATCCATGATGGTGGGATAACCATATAAGTCCCAAAAATTCTAAATGGTTCTAGGAGATTGAATACAATATCATGCTTTTGTAATGTGTGGCACAATAATATAATATCATGCTTTTTTTAAACTATAAATATTGAAGAATGAGGATACACACTTAATTTAGTTTTACAAAATATTAGTTATGTACTCTAAGGACATGTTACATGCACTTTGTATGAGAGACTATATACATGTTAAATGATATCTACATCCTTTGTCGTATTTTTCTTTTCAATTATATCATTTATTTACTCAATCACTAAGAAAGATGACACAATATTTTTTTTACTGCTCCATTTGGTGCTTATTGAAGAAGATGGATCAGTGACTTCAATGCACCCTCATTTATCAACTGCTAGCCTCATTGATCTCTGGAACATGTCAATATTTGCATTCCATAGAATTAAAGTTGATTCTGGATTCATGATGTCCACTGCACAACAAAAAAACCAAAGTAAATAACCAAGAAATGCTATAATAAATTACCAAATTAAGAGCTTATATTTTTTCTGCATATAGAAAGATCAATAAAAAATAAATAAGGGATTTTCTTTCAATACAAGGAACTTGATTTATTATTAACAAACATTCACTACCAAGTTTGTCATGGTAAAATGATTTACGTGTGATCAGAGCTTTAAAATAAGCTAAAATCCACACAAAATGTCAACAAGACATGTATTCTAGACTGCTTCAAGTGTTTCAGTTCCTCTATGTCCAATCTGGACAGGTCCTTACCCAACAACCATCTAAAATCAACGGTGGAAAAATTAATGCTTTATGCAAGATATAGGAATTGCTTAAGTGTAAGAATGAATCTATTCTGAAACAAAGTATGGTTTATGCATAAATCTTTTTTATCTCAATTTTTCTCTGCCCAACTTTCTTTTTTCTTCTCGAAACCAAAAACCATTTGAGAAATAAGTGTAAAGATTGTTCTTTTGTTGTTGTAAACTCTATTGTAGAGAGTTTTGAGAAAAAGGATGATAATGAAAATAGAAGTGAAGATAAAAGGAGAGAGAGAAAAGAAAATAGAGAATTGAGAGGAAGGACATGTGAAGGAATGAATGGTGTGTTGGGCATAGAGGAACTTGGTGAGAGAAAGAAAAGAAAATGGAGAGTGACACGTTGAATTGAGAGGAAGGAAATGTGAGTGGAAGAAAGGAATAGTCTGCTGGATAAGGAAAAGTCACATGAGAATAACAAATATTTTTTAGTGGAAAAATGAGGTATATTTTTTAAATGACATGGCAAAATATAATTGGTCGGGACAAGATTGGAGACACCAAGTTGGGACAGGTGATCCCCATCCCAAGAACTACGGTGTATTTAATTCAACATGCAAAGAGTGGGTAAAGTAAAAATAAAAAAACAATAGTGATTGAAAAGGGCATTCAAAGTATCAAAGTGAGAGTAAGAAACACAATTTGGCTGTAAGTTTAGGGTCATTCTCTGGCAACAATTTTAAGTTTTAAATGAAAAACTCTACTAAACTACTAAATTAAACTCTGATAACAAATAAAAGAAATAAAAGGCCTATTCCAACTAGGGTGAGTATGGGCCGGCTTAGGATGGGTTAAGGCTTGTCCTTACCTGGTCCTAAATATTGGTTGGATCACTTTTTGAACTCGGACCCGGTCCTAGACCCGAAGCTAACCCGATTTTAAATAACAACCAGGTCCGTCTTTAAACCCGACCCGACCTTAGACAAATGCATACTCATTTTAGATAAAGACTTCTCAATATTATTTATTATTATGACTATGTAGTTTGATATATAAAATGTTATATGTATATATATTATTAATCATGTATATATTATGTAAAAATTAAAGAATAAATGATATTTTCGACCGAAAGGATAACATTACTCTATACACATACATGTGAGTAGAAACACATACAAACATGATGAGCGAGTGACCAAAGGACGGGCCGGGTCATGCTTGGTCCCTACCAGCCCTAAATATTGGCCGGTTCTATTTTTTGAACCCGAACCCGACCCTAGACCTGATAAGACCCGCCCCTACTCGGACCCGATCAGACCCAACCCTATTTGGACCCAATCATAATCGGGTCGTGCCGGATAGGGTCGGGTCCTACTCACCCCTAATTCCAACATAGCAAATTAGAATTAGAAAAAGGCATAGCAAGAACAAAATACACCCAAATATTTTCGAAGCAAATACAAGGAATATTATTGATAATTATCAATTAAGAAAGCAAAATTATTCACTGACACAACATTCAGTGAATATTAATGATAATTACTTATGATCATCATAACAAGATCGTTGAAGAAAAGAAAAACGCGGATAATTTAAGAAAGATTCTTACGTGAGCTTCGAACATTGTCAAGAATGGCAATAACTATGTGTGCTGAATTATCAGAAGAAGTGGTTGATTAGTAAATTGGAGAGGATCCATTCAAGATTTGTGATTGAGAGAGATGAATTAGAAAATCGTGATAAGATGAAGAGATAATCGAAATGGGTAGGAGAAGAAAGTGAAACCGAGTGAAATGAAATAGAAATGGAAAAATGAGAAAAAATGAAGAAATTAAAAAAAGAGAAAGATTTTTGTGTTAAAATGAAGAAATGAGAAAGAGAGATTGGGTGAAATGAAAAAATGGAATTGTAACCGAGCGAAATGAAAATGAAATGGAAATAAAAAAATGAGAATGAGTGAAGAAATGAAAAAGAAAAAAAAAGAATGTATTCTTATGTTATTTGGTTGTGTAGAAAAAATAAGAGAAAGAAATGGTTTTTCTTCCTCTCCTTTTTCACTCTCTTCTAGACTCTTTTCAATATCTCTAGTTTCATTCCTTATTCCCTTTTTCCTCTACCAAAGGAATACCAAGTCTAGACAAGAAATACTTTTGGGAAGAACCGACCGTCTTAGTTTTCTGGTCCTCTTATTTGGTCACTAATTATTTTTCATTAATTTGTTCCTTTGATAGTATTACTTAATTAGTTAGTAATATATCAAATCATTCACTAATAAATGATTGAATTTTTGAACATGGTTTACGAAATTATGTCATTAATGAATTTTTTTATTAATAGACACCAAATTTGATTTGGTTATTTTTAAGTCCTTCAGTTGATTGTCCTTAACTTAATTAGCTAAGAAACTAAAATCTTTCAGGGTACGTGACTATCACTCCGAGCAAGTATTGCTCCTAAAGATCAAACGTTTGACATTTCGGTCATCCTATCTTTAATTTTTAATTGACACTCCTAATATATAAATATATAGATAAAATATTTTTAACACTTATACCTATGCTAAAGTACTCATAGTTATTTTCCTTATTAGAAGTAATGAAAAATAAGTTGATATTGGTGAAAATAAAATTATCTCTATTCTAACTCTCTTTTACAAATAACATTTTTTTTATCATAACGATAGAAATAGCTTTTAAGGAAAAATAAGTTTATGTTAAGCTTATTTATGAGGTTTAGCTTAATTATATATATATATATATATATATATATATATATATATATCTCTTCTTGGTAAATTACATGAAACTTGATCTATGACAACAACAAATTCTGGTGCAAGATTTTGAGACAAAAATATCTTGGTGAGTGCTCCTTGTTGTATGCTCCTAACAAGCTTTCTGCTTCATCTATTTGGAAATGTATTGTGAGAGTTACTGTTGATATTCGTGATGACTTTTCTCTTTAATTGGGTAGTGAGGATGTCTATTATGGTATGATAACTGCATAGTGGTTGGAAAGCTTTATACTTAGATTGATTGTGTTCATATTTCCAACACCTTGATGCGTTTAAAGGATATTTGCAACAAGGTTCCTTGAATATCTGTTTATTATCTACCAATCTTCCCATTTTCATGACGGATATTATCTACAGTATTCCTATCCCATCTTCTCCTCATGAAGATAGTTGTTAGATTTGGGTGAATAATGTTTCTTGAAACTGTATTGCTAACTCTGGTTATTGGTGGCATAGGTAGAATGATGATGCTACCGCTTCCAATCCCCATTGGTGTTGGTTATGGAAACTAAAGGTTATGGAGAAAGTTAAGTTCACTAGTTGACTTGCTATTCATAATGTTTTACCTACTAACTTTCTCAGGTTTTCTAGGAATTTGGCTAGCTCTCCTTACTACCCTCGGTTTCCTAATGTGGTTGAAGATCTTCTTCATATTTTTCGGGATTTCCAGATTTCTATTCTTCTTTATTGTCGTCAGGGCTTTGATAATCACTTATTTTGGAACAATCACTCCTTCGTGAAATGTTTGGTGGTTAATTCTCGAGCTCCACATGGTCTTCTTCTCCTTGCAGGTATTTGGTGGACTTGGAGATAGTGAAATAATTCTATCTTTAGAGATAATTCATGGGATGTGCACTACATGGTTAAAAGTGTTCACCAAGACTTAGGTGATTGGTATATCATTGACATTCACTCCACTGAGGTTTCACTATCTAGTACTCAATAGATCAAACATGAGTTGGGTCTTGTGAAATTAAATATGGATGGTAGCTGGTGGTTGGACAACAGTTGGAGGTTGGATGATAGCTAGAGATATGATGGAAGAGTTATCCGTAATCATGATGGTCATCAGATTTCTAATTTTTCAGCCAACTTTGGATTGGAGACTCCAGTTATTGCTGAAGTCAAATCTATAAAATATGGCTTAAATTTGGTTTAGCAATTGGGTCTTCGTTCTATTGTCTTGGAAAGTGGTTGCCTCAGTGGGTGATTTCATGCAATGGTCTAGATGGATAATTCCTAATATGCTTGTGCAGCGGTGACATGAGAGTCTAAAGGCTATTTCGAGGACATTAATCCCCTTTGGTAAACATGAGGGCAAACTAGATTGGCATCCTGAATCTGATGGTAGGTTATCTTTAAAGGCGGCTCTCGCGCATAATAATATACCTTCTCAAGAATTGAATTGGTGTAAGCTCATTTTGTCTAGAAATGTACCTCATTCAAAGTCTTTCATTGTTTGGAGTCTCTTTAACAAGAAAATACATACTAATGACAGTCTTCAGAGAAGAGGAGTCTCCCTAGCTTTTCTTTACAACATATGTTATATAGACTTGGATTATGCTAACCATAATTTTTCAGGTGTAGTTTTACTGTCAAAATTTGGGACTGGTTACACAACACTATGAATTGCAACCTGAATTCTACCTCTTTCTCTTCTGTTCTTGATTGCTGCTCTAAAATTAGAGCCTCAAAGCTAGAGAGATTATTTTTTCTACAATTGTGAACATCATTCATAGCATTTGGGACTGCAGAAATAAAACTAGATTTGATAATAAGACCATTTCTCATTCTCACGTTCTTGATAGAATAAAGTGGGTTGTCTTCTTGGCGGGTAATCTTTTTACTCTTGACGCCTCTAACTTTCTCCAAGAGTTCGCCTTGTTGAAGCAATTTGGGGTTATGATTAACATTACAAAGGCTCCTATCTTCATAGAGGTTCTATGGTGGCCTCCTCCACCCGTCTGGATCAAGATTAATATCGATGGGGCAACTCATGGTACCCTTGGTCATTCAGGAGGGGGTGGTTTATTCAGAGATATGTCGAGTGCTTCATTGGGTTACTTTGTGGATTACTTTGGAATTCAAAATTCTCTTTATGCTAAGCTTATGTTGGCTAAAATGGCTATTGAATTTGCACTAAAGCACGATTGGAAAAAGATTTCGCTAGAGTGTGATTTTGCCCTAGTAGTCAGTGCTTTGAAAGGAAACCTTTTGATCCCTTGGAAACTTAAACATATGAAAATTTTGCTTGAATATAATCCAGGGCATGGACTTCAAAGTGTGCACATTTTCAGAGAGGACAATGCTTATGCAAATAAGTTAGCTTCTTTTGGAGTGTTGTACCAAACTATAGATTTCATTAGTTTTTCCTGTTTGGTGGCTAGGGATGGCAACTGGTGCATGCGAGCGCATGTAGTTTTTTCCTGTTCTCAAACCTGCAATATTTACGGGTACCCGTATGGGTAACACATATTTGTAGGTACCCAATGAGTTTTAATTTTAATTATATATTTATATATTTTGTATTAACCAATATATAAAAATTATTATTATATAACTAATATGATATATATGATAAATTTATGATCACAGTCAAATATATGTAATTTATTATGAAATAATAATAAAGTATATGATATATAAGCTTAAAATAATAATAAATATATATAAAAATTTAATTAAAAACTAAATATATAAATTTGTCTGTACCTACGGGACGAGTATCATAATATATGTTCCTACCCAAAAGTTATTATTGTAGGTACCCGTTCGGATATTTCCACGAGCACGCGTACCCACAGGTCGGGTTTTTTTGCCATCCTTACTGTTGGTTGTTGTCTGCCAAGTCTTTGTTGTTGTTGATTATGTAGAAAACAAAAGTGCAAACATGAAATGTGTTATGTGGAAGGTTTAATCTTATTCATCAACAAGACACGTAATTTATACAACATGTAAAAGAAAAGTGATGCTGAAAAAATAAATTCTTATATGAATAGGATAATGAGTCACATAAGTGCTATAACATAGAAGGTGAAATATTCCTAACAACCATATTGCCTTTTTTTTCCTAACGAATACAAACGTAAAAGATTCTGAGTCATATTAATCAGCATTTCTCCTTAACTCTGGAGCTGTAAACTTCAAGCTTTTGTCATATACTTATTCTCAAAACCATCAAGATTGAACTTGGTTATGTAAGTCAATTTGACTCATATATCCTTCTTGTGTTTAGGCATCTTTACCAACTCACATGTCTTATTTTTTCAATCACCAAGAACTCTTCCTTCATTGCATCTATCAATTTCTGGTCAGTTGTAGCTTCTTCATATCCTGCAACATCTAATGGTGTATTCATATGTCCTCCAAAATTTGTGTGTATTAGTTCCAGCTTTTGTGTAGTCTTCCATATCTTTTTTTTTTTTTTTGCAGAAAAAGAAGTCTTGATTGCTTCATATATCAACAGACAATGCGTGTATGAGACTTTGTTTCTATGTGTTCTTTGTGTATTACAACTTGCTCATATTTTATCAAATCCAAGACAAAACTTTTGCTTTTCATTTGAACTTTGAACACCTCTCTACCTTCTGAATCTTTAATCATGCAATTTTTGTCATCAAACAAAACCTTATAGTCTTTCTCCATCAACTGAGGAACACGTAACAAATTTTGATTAATTTAAGGAACATATAAGTCATCATGGATTAATTTTCAAACTTGTGTAACTATTAATTATAATTGTTCCTTTGAACAGTTTTGTTAAGCCCTCTAAAAAGATCTGATCATAAGTCATGTGGTTTGTACAACCACTATCAATGAGTCAACTTTCTATAGAACTGTTGGTGTCAAAGCATAATACTGTGAATAGTTGCTCTTCTTCTGGTTGATCATCAACAACCTTTACTTCTCTTTGTTGTTGTTGAAACTTACATATTTTTTCCATGTGCCCTAACTGGCCACACTTATAACATCTTGTATCATGTCTCCACCAACATTTGTTTTGTGGGTGATTATTTTTTTTGCAATAGGAACAAGGTGGAAAAACTTCATTGTTACTACTTTGGTTATTGTATTTGGTGTTTGCAGAACCTGCAGTTTTGTAGTTGTTATTTTGTCTCCTTTTTGTCATTTCAACCATTGTTATTTTGTAATTTGGTTTAGAAAGCACTTTTCACTAATCATTCTTGCCTTGTGAGTCTCCTTTATTCTTGTGCCTGCAATGCATTCACACTTCTGCCAACGTTGTAACACCGTGAATTCCAAAGGGTCATTCAAGAAAGAAGACTTGACATCCAATTGTCATAGATGCCATAAAAGAGTCCTACCCCTATCTGTTTTCTTAAGAGATACGTTTAATTTTCGAGGACGACAATCTTATAAGTGGGGGATGATCGTAACACCGTGAATTTTCTATGTATGTTTTATTAATTATTTATTTTAACAACGATTAATTTTAGAAATTAATCAGTATTGAATTAGACTAAACCGTAGTTGAGTGTTAGTCTTGTTTTGTGATTTCCTATTTTGTGGTAAATTTTCGTAATTTTCTGTGACGGAAAGTTTTTGAGCTGCTCTTGGGCCCAAATTCACCCGAATTCGGCCCAATAACGTGTTTTTGAGTTCTGTAACTCAGAAACGAATTCCAATTGTGCCATTGACTTTGGAATATTATTTCGAGTCAATATAGACATCAAGTTTGTCCATAATGCATTTCTAAATATTTTTCACACCGAATTCCGTGTTTCGAAGTTCTAACCGTAAACTGAAATCGGGAGATTTTTAATATCCGACCGAGTATTAGCCAAAAAATAATCGAGTATGGTTTATTCATGAATGTTTCACCGAAAAGTTCATATCGCTTTCATGTAAGAGGCTTGCTTGTTAAACAAGCAAAAATACATATTCTCTTACACAAAATCCCTAAAATCACTCACCTATCTTTTACACAAACTACTTTTTGAAAAACTATTGACTTTCCCCCCAAATCTGATTTCTCTCTTTAAGGAGTCAAATCCTAGCTAAGAGAATACCTTGGAATTTTCAAACTCTTCTTCACTTTGCATTCTCTAAAAACTCTCAAGGTAGTTCTTCATGATTTTTCATTTTGATTTCTTCATCTCTTAACATCTAACCATTAGATGTTTATGAAATTTTAGTATGATATTTATATGTATGTTATGAAAACCGTTTAAATGTTCTAAATATCTTCCCAACTCTTTTCATGTTTAAAACTCCAAATATATGTTTTCTTGAACTTAGAAAGTTATTTTGAAACCATGATCTCTTTGTGTTCATGGGGCTGTTTTTAATGTTTATAAAGTTATATGTTTGTTGGTATTTGAACATGGTTAAAGGTGATGGTTGTATATCAAAGAAACCTTTAAGGAGTTTTCCTAACCATGCAAAGTTTGGACTTTTCTACTTGTTTTTTGCTTGAAAAACCATAGCCTTGGATAAGTTTAGAATATTATATTTTTAATGTTGAAGTTTGATTTTGTTTCAAATGGGATAATTTTGTTATCAAAGGAACCTTTAAAGTGTTTAATGATAAGTTGAAGGATCAAAACTTTCCTTAGCATCCGGTCTAAATCATGGCCTATATGTATTTAGGAAAAGTTTAGTTTCTAACTTTGAAATCCAAAATGTTTATGGATGAGTTTTGTGAAAAAGTATTGTTTTAGAATATTATGAGTTAAAAGTTGGTTAGTAAATGATATTCTTTGACTTCCAAGTTCAAGTAATGATTTGGAATAAAA
>NW_017721971.1:22957-25138 GCF_001865875.1 Lupinus angustifolius | reverse complement strand
AAAGTCTTGACTTTATAAACTTAAAGTGTTATGAAGTAAAGGATGGTTGATTTGTTATAAGATGATAATTGATAAGGTAAGCTTACTTTAAAGTGGTAAGTGTAACTTAAGAAATGTTAATTTAAACATTGTTTAAGTATGAGATCAACACTATCAAGAATGTGTTAAAATGATCATGAAAACCAATTATGCAAAATATGGAATCTACTTAAGATGATTTACTTCAAAATGGTAAGATCAACTTGGGAGATATGGATTTAAAAAGTGTAGACTTGGATTAAGAAACTTACCTTAAAATGGTAAAGTATGACTTACAAAGTGTCCATGAAAATATAAATCTATGAGGTGATAAAAGTGTAAACTTTACAAAAACTTATCTTGGAAATCGGGAACAAGACTTTCGATGATAAATGATTATTCAAAAATATGAATCTTGGACCGGATGTCAAGTCGTTGAGTTCATAAATGGATTAACGTATTAAACCATGGTTTTACTTTAGGGTTGTCAAGTAAAATTGATTCACAAATCACTAAATTGTTTTTGTGTGTTTAGTTTCGAAGCTTTCAAAGTTGGACGATCAACCCACTCGCTCGTAAAAGAAAGCAAGCACGCAACAACCTAAGGTGAGGGAGAATACATCGTGACATAGTGGTATCCGAATATGACACTCGGATCTCCTAAACTATCTCAATGTGTATTAAGAAAACCCGTACTTAATCAATTATTTTATGTGCCTGTATTTTGTATGGATACTTTCTTAAGTTGTATGATTAGGATAGCTTAAAATATCAAGTATTGTGGTGGCTATCCATGAAGGAACACCACTCAAGAAACTAAAATGCATTAGGATCGAAAACAACAGAGAGTTTTACTCCGGTAGCCCAAAAGGCCGAGGAAAATGATCATGGTAACTAGACCACCTCTCCCGGGCGAGCTAGAGAAATAGAGAAGAATGGTTCCAAATAGCGCTTGGGCGACCAACCCCTCGCCTAGGCGAGACAGCCTCACTTGGGCGAGGGAGAAATAGAGAAGAATGGTTCCAAATAGCGCTTGGGCGAGCAACCCCTCGCCTGGGCGAGGGCCAGACAGCCTGTTTTGGGCATTTATGGCACCCAGGCGAGGTACGGTCGCCCGGGCAAGTCCAGACACGTATTTTGACCAGGTTTTGGTGGATTTTTCACTTGAGCGACAGTCCCCTTGCTCGAGCGAGAACCATGCAGGAAATTGAGTTTGTTTTGATGAATTGGTTGTTTGAGCGATAGTCTCTCACTTGGACGAAAGACAATATTTTTGAGTAATTGCGATTGTTTGATTGCTTAGTCAATAGCCCTAGCTTGAGTGTGAAGTGTATTTACCCTTGGGAAAGACCGTGACTCAGATGATTGAACCTGATGCCCAAAGTCGACAAACTTATACAAGTACCTTTGTTCTAGCGCCTATTTAGGGCAAAATTTATGACTATGATGTCGTGATTAGGGCGATGCCCAAAAAAAAGGATTACATGATACCACGCAGCGAGGTCGTCTGACCGTAAGAGGCTTGGCCATGTGGTCGTCCAGGGTGATTCAGCGATGGTTCGTAGTGGTAGAGATGTTATTCCTCTATTTACATGTTGACGTAAGATCGGTGAAAGTGTGCATGTCAAGAGAAACACTTTGGAAAGCTCTCTTTATATGTCATGGTTTTGATGAGGACAACTTGTGCTAATAAGAGCTTGAAGATCATCAACAAATCAACATGCTTAAGTCTTTTGATTGGTACTAGGCTTAGACTAGAAACTAGTTTAAGTTGAGTCAAAGGCTTATGTCACCTAATACATATCTCATATGCATAAATCTTTTAAAACATTTCATCATTGAGATATGTCATTCATAATATGTTCATGCATCACATAAATACATGTATATGTGCATTCTAGGCATAAACTAAGTGTTAAACATGTATGAATTAAGTGCATAACGTATTTGAGTTTTTGTATTTAAAAATACATATGAAAATATGTTGTTAATCGATTAAGGCATACGTTAATCAATTAACCTAACTGTTTGAAAAGTTGTTGAAACTGAAAAGCTTGGAAAACAGAATCAGTTACGTTTTTGAACAACGTTAATCGATTAACCAAAGCTTTAATCGATTAACTGGGCTTCAGAACTGATTCTTTATAAACTGCGTTTTCAGAA
>NW_017721971.1:13005-22857 GCF_001865875.1 Lupinus angustifolius | reverse complement strand
TTATAGTGAAGGAAATCTCCCAAATCAGCCGGGAGGCCTGGATGTAGTTTGCGGTGGACAAGCAAACGAACCAGGATAAAAATCGTGTTGTAGGATTTTTCTTTCTCTCTCTCTCTTTATTGCATTTAATCGGTTAACTTGTGTAGTATAATTAATTGCTATATTCTGTATATTTGCTATACTGTTAATACTCTGATAATATTGTAAGCTCTGTGTATTCATTTCATTATCGGTTAATTGTCGTGCAAGTAATCGAATCTGCCTAAGCTTATTGTTTCTGTTTTAATCGATTAAATCAAGTCCGTTAATCGATTATCCACATTCTTTTAATCGATTAAATAGGGGTGATTCAGCATTAAGTGTTGAGTTTCGAAAAGCGGATATTCTAACCGCTACACCTATTCAACCCTCCCCCCTTCTTGGTGTATTGTAACCACTGATACCTAACAATCGGGTCCCACAAGAAGCATTCATCTGGGAGATGTCTTAGGTTGGGCCGATCATATAAAATAATGATTAAAATATTTAATCAGCTAACCTCGATTAGTGTGCATACTCATTATGGATAATGAATTAGTGGAGAGGAAATTTACGGGAGACGAACAAGCCGCGAGATGTTAAGAGGGATGACGATGGCGGTGGTTCGTCGGCAAAGTCTTGAGGGTGAGTCTAGATGAGACGAGTCCCTTGTATTCTTGGATGAGGTATTCTGTTGGATCGAACAGTTCTCACAGCACAAACTAGACGATCTCTGACAACCCCACTTTGCAATCAGGATCAATGTGAGGGATGCCCAAAAAGTGGTTGATACGACACCGTCCTGAAATGGACAGTTCTTCGGAACAGATCGATCATATATCCTTGTGAGGAATAATTTTGGTGGTTCAAATTGGCTTATTATGGGACATGTACTCTTGGTTATTTCCGAATAGTATATTGGGAGGATATTTGTGAAAGGATGGATGAAACAAGCATGACATTCATACACTGAGATTGTGGACTTTGATCCTCATAATCTGAGATTATAACATCATTCATCATTATGCATTTTTATATGTGATGTACATATTGTGTTTAATATGTGTGTCTGTCTGGATGTGATATTCCGTGTACTTCCATGTCGTCCATGAGTAATATTCATTAAATGTCTTAATCCCTCTTCTTTCTGTTTGTCTTCGGATCACGTTTTGTTCAGATGGATCGTTCTGCGAGGATTGGGAGTTACTGCTTCTCGATGTCCCAGGAGGGGGCATGAAGGATTGAGGGAGATCGGTACACCTACACAAGCCTTTGCGACTTAGATCTGTGTAGGGTACTTTTTGATGTGCTGGATGTCTTAGCCTTTTGTATAATTTCAGTTTGAGTGAATATTTCTTCTGCCTTGTATTTCGTTCAGATATTTTCCGTTATTAAATGAAGTATTATTCAAAGTTACTGTGTTATTTTTTGTTACCTAATCAGGTAACGGTTTTTGATTTTCTATAATGTATGTTACTTAAAGTGATGTCCCGAAAAATAAACGAATATACAGATGATAAGTTTACGTTACATTATTCAAAAAACAAATTCCCATTTGTGGGCATTATATTTATGGAGTAATTTTCGGGGCGTTACAAAAGTGTTGTTTGACACATCCTTAGACATTTCTAGAGATGAAATTACAGCTTCATATTTTTCATGAAGTGTAACTAGAATCGTTTGAACTATTCTAGAATCAGAAAATTCAGTATCAAGAAGTCTTACATTGTTGGCAATGGCTAGAAGTTTATCAAAGTACTCCTTGATTATTTCTGAATCTCTCATCTTTTGCATTTCAAATTCTCAGATCACATTCATTACTTGCATCCCTTTGACCATTTCATCTCCCTCATATTCTTGCTACAAAAAATTCCAGATTTCACTAGTTGTTTTCAATGTTATTATTCAGTTAAAAATGGAGGGTGAAACAATTGCATATAGACATGCTCTTGCTTTGGACTTTCTTTGTTTCGTCTTCTTCTCATTTTTAATTTGTGCAACAATTGGATCGTGTGGTAGAATTGGAATGACATAATCTTTTTCAATTACTTCTCACAGATCATTAGCATCCAAGAAAGCTTTCATTCTAACAGCTCATACATGACAATTCTTTCTAGTAAATATTGGAGATGAGCAACAAACACTACTTTTGAATTCATTTTGACAATTTTAGGCAATAGAAGGTAATAGAGAAAGTGTTTTTGTTGTGTTTGGTTTTGGTTTGTTCTCACATATACCTCAAGATATAGCTCTATATACCAACTTGTTGGTTATATAGCAAACAAAAGTGGAGAGAGAAAATGTGTTATGTGAAAGGTTTAATCTTTTTCATCAACAAGACACGTAATCTCTACAGCATGAAACTCAATCAACTTCAGCTTCTTCAACTCCTATCTTCTTCCTCAATTCTTTGAACCTCTCTATATTGAATGGTTTTTTCATAATGTCAACTAGTTGAAGCTCACTTTTGCAGTGAATGAGCTTCGATTTCTTCTCTACAACTTGTTGTCTAAGGTAGTGATATCTTGCCTCGATGTGTTTGCTTCTGCCATGTGAAACCGGGTTCTTTACCAAATCAATTTCTGACTTGTTGTCTATCAGCAACTCAATCCTCTCTTCATTGTCGATGTCAAGTTCCAGCAACAAAGTAGATAACCATATTGCTTGGCAAGCAGTAGCACAAGTTGTTATGTATTCAGTTTCACAAGTTGACAATGCCACAACCTTTTTCTTTTGAGAACACCATGAAATTGGAGCACCAACAACCATAAACACAATCTGAGCCAGAGTAGGCCATGAGTTTTGAGCTAATCTTATCATTTTGATGAGGAAAATTGATGCCAAAAGCAAGTGTTCATTTCAAGTACCTTAGAATCCTCTTTGCTGCCATCATGTGAGAATGCCTAGGATCACACATGAACCTAATAATCAGTCCCACACTATAGCAGATTTTTGGACTTGTATGACAGATGTATCTCAAGCTACCAACCATTTGTCTCACCCTTATCCAATTTTAGGTTCATTTCAGCAAGGGTTTCTGAGGAATTGCAGTTTAGCATGTTGAACTTTGTGAGGATATCAAGTAGATACTTCTTTTGGTGCATGAATAATCCTCTCTTGGTGTGTTGAAATTCTAAACCAAGGAAGTATACTAATCTGCCCAAGCCAGTCATTTCAAACTCACCCTTAAGGCTCATTTTTACTTCTTCAATTCCCTGTTGGCTACTTCTTGTGATCAATAGATCATCAACATACAAGCATATGAACAAAACATCACAATTTTGGTTCAATGACTTGATGTATACATCATATTCAACCTCACACTTCTGAAATCCATAAGCATACAATAATTTATCAATTCTTTTGTTCCATGCCCCTGGGGTTTGCCTCAAACCATAGACTGTTTTCTTTAGCTTGAGCACTTTGTTCTCATTCCTTTTGCTAGTGAAACCTGGTGGTTGAGATACATATACCAGTTCTTCCAAAGGGTCATTCAAGAAATAAGACTTGACATCCAATTGTCATATATTCTATCTGTTCCAGTTAGCTATTGCAAGCATGAGCCTTATTGTTTCCAATCTTGCTACTGGTGCCAACACCTTTGAGAAATATATTCCTTCCTTTTGCATAAACCCTTTGGCAACTAGCCTTGCTTTATGCTTAGCTATGGTGCCATTAGGTTTTAGATTGACTTTGAAGATCCATTTGACTGTTATTGGTTTCTTCTTAGTTGGTAATTCTGCCAATTCCCAAGTATCATTCTTCTCCATGGACTTGATTTCTTTAAGCATAGTTGCCCTTCAAGTGTTGTTGTTTACTACTTCTTCATAGTTAATTGGCTTTGTGACAGCATACAAAGCCATGCGTTGAAAAATTTCACCTTCCTGACTCACTGAATTATCAGAACTTAGCACATAGTCTGATAACCAAGAAGGAGGATTCCTTGCCCTTGTTAATCTTGTACTTTCTTGTTGAGTGCATGCAAGTGTTTCTCTTCTTTCCTCTACTGTCTCAGGGTCATCATTCTTTTCTTACCCTTGTTGATCTCAGAGGTTTTTTTTTAACTCTTTGACTGAACTTACTTCATCAAAGTATACATCCCTGCTAAACACAACCTGTTTGGATTCAAGGCTATATAACTTGTAGGACCATGTGTTGTTGTAGCCAAGGAAGATCATTGCTTCACCTTTAACATCCAATTTCTTCCTCTTTTGGTCTGGTTTGTGTCTATAGCAGATTGAGTAAAAAATTCTTAAGTGTATCACAGATGGTTTGATCCCTGACCATGCTTCCTCGGGAACTTTACCTTTAAGCCTCTTAGTTGGACATCCATTGAGTATGTAAGCTGCTATTGAAGTTGCCTCACCCCATAATTCATTTGAGAGTTCCTTACTTCTTAGCATGATCCTAACCATATTCATTATGGTTCTGTTTCTTCTCTCCGTGATTTCATTGTGCTGAGGTGTATAGGGGGCAACCACCTCATGCACAATCCCCTGTTCTATGCAAAAATTTCCAAATTCTCCTGAATTGAACTCACCTTCATTATATGTCCTTAGTATTATTAAGCCATTTCCTGATTGCTTTTCTGCTTGAGCTTTGAATACCTTGAACACTGAGAAGGTTTCACTTTTGTTCTTCATTAAAACAACCAAATTCTTCTGCTTAGCTCATCTACAAATGTGATGAAGTACTTGCTTCCTCCTAGTTATGGTGTGTCAAGAGGTCCACACACATCAGAGTACGCCACATACAGAAGTTCATTGGCCCTGAATGGTGTATACTTTCTGAATGAGGACCTTGGTTGCTTGCTTATTAAGCAATTGACACATATCTTCTTAGGGAGTTGGATTAGAGGTAGCCCTGCAACCATATTTTGTGAATTCAACATACTCAAATCTCTGAAATTCAAATGTCCATACTAGGTTTTAGATTGACTTTGAAGATCCATTTGACTGTTATTGGTTTCTTCTTAGTTGGTAATTCTGCCAATTCCCAAGTATCATTCTTCTCCATGGACTTGATTTCTTTAAGCATAGTTGCCCTTCAAGTGTTGTTGTTTACTACTTCTTCATAGTTAATTGGCTTTGTGACAGCATACAAAGCCATGCGTTGAAAAATTTCACCTTCCTGACTCACTGAATTATCAGAACTTAGCACATAGTCTGATAACCAAGAAGGAGGATTCCTTGCCCTTGTTAATCTTGTACTTTCTTGTTGAGTGCATGCAAGTGTTTCTCTTCTTTCCTCTACTGTCTCAGGGTCATCATTCTTTTCTTACCCTTGTTGATCTCAGAGGTTTTTTTTTAACTCTTTGACTGAACTTACTTCATCAAAGTATACATCCCTGCTAAACACAACCTGTTTGGATTCAAGGCTATATAACTTGTAGGACCATGTGTTGTTGTAGCCAAGGAAGATCATTGCTTCACCTTTAACATCCAATTTCTTCCTCTTTTGGTCTGGTTTGTGTCTATAGCAGATTGAGTAAAAAATTCTTAAGTGTATCACAGATGGTTTGATCCCTGACCATGCTTCCTCGGGAACTTTACCTTTAAGCCTCTTAGTTGGACATCCATTGAGTATGTAAGCTGCTATTGAAGTTGCCTCACCCCATAATTCATTTGAGAGTTCCTTACTTCTTAGCATGATCCTAACCATATTCATTATGGTTCTGTTTCTTCTCTCCGTGATTTCATTGTGCTGAGGTGTATAGGGGGCAACCACCTCATGCACAATCCCCTGTTCTATGCAAAAATTTCCAAATTCTCCTGAATTGAACTCACCTTCATTATATGTCCTTAGTATTATTAAGCCATTTCCTGATTGCTTTTCTGCTTGAGCTTTGAATACCTTGAACACTGAGAAGGTTTCACTTTTGTTCTTCATTAAAACAACCAAATTCTTCTGCTTAGCTCATCTACAAATGTGATGAAGTACTTGCTTCCTCCTAGTTATGGTGTGTCAAGAGGTCCACACACATCAGAGTACGCCACATACAGAAGTTCATTGGCCCTGAATGGTGTATACTTTCTGAATGAGGACCTTGGTTGCTTGCTTATTAAGCAATTGACACATATCTTCTTAGGGAGTTGGATTAGAGGTAGCCCTGCAACCATATTTTGTGAATTCAACATACTCAAATCTCTGAAATTCAAATGTCCATACCTCATATGCCATAGCCATGAACCTTCTGCTAAAGATAGTGCAGATAAGCATTGAGATTCCATAGTTTCTAAGCTTATGTGAAATGTTCTGTTTGGAGCCATTGGTGCTCTCATTACCAATTTCTTCTTTTGATCATACACTTGTAGTGATCCATCAAGTAGACCCATTGAGAAACCTTTTTCAAGTAGTTGCCCCATGCTAATTAGATTGCTCTTCATGTTTGGCACATAGAGCACATCTATAATCATAGCATGTTTCCCATCCTTTCTGTTTATCAACACATCACTAGCTCCTTCAGCTTGGATCATTCAATTGTCAGCAGATCTAACATTATTTTTCCTCCTTTCATCAAAATTCACTAACCATTCTCTGTGTCCTGTCGTGTGAGTTGAACACCTAGAGTCTATATACCAAACATCACTGTTCTTGCTTACTTGATTTGTAATCATCGTGAGCAATATGGGTTGTTCATCACTTTCAGCCGCTATTTCTTCTTTGACCATGTGTGCTTCACTGTGTGACTTGCCTCCATCATTGTTTAAGCCAATAGGGGCATTGCATTCATTTGAAAAATGACTTGTCCTATTGCAATTGAAGCACCTTACTTTATTTTTGTCAACTGATCTTCTGCCACCTCTCCATTGATTAAGACTCCCTCTTCTTTATGAGTTTTCTTGTATGTCATGATCAATTTTATCTTGATCTTTCTTATGGAAATTCTTCTGATTTCTACTTCCGAACTCTCTTCTTGCACCCTTGCCTCGAAATCCATTTCTTCCATTGAAGCTTCTTCTATCTGTGAAGTGAGCTTGCAATGCTTGATCAATTGGTCTCTCATTGGACCTTTCAATGAGTCTTTGCTCATTTGCTTCCAAGGATCCTTGAAGATTCTGAACTTTCATCTATACAACTTTCTTGGATTCCTCAATTACCACAACAATATGATCAAATCTTGGGGTTAGAGTTCTTAGGATCTTCTCAATTATAGATTGATCAATGATTTTCTCACCACATGCCTTCATTGCATTAGTGTGTGTGATGACTTTGTTGATGAATTGTGCCACTCTCTCATTGGATTTCATCTACATCAACTCATATTGGCGCCTGAGTGTTTGTAGCCTCACTTTATTCAACTATTCTGCTCCTTGGTTGCAAGCTTCAAGGATTGACCAAGCTTCTTTTGAATTCTCTACACCGGAAATCTTTTCAAAGTGTGCTTCATCCACGCACTGATGTAGTAGGAACATTGCCTTGCAATCTTTCTTCTTATTATTTTTATGCAGTTTCCTTTGTTCTTTTGTTCCTCCTTCAACAAAGGGTTGGAGTCATCGCTCAACTATTTCATCCACTTCTTGGTACCCCATCAATGCCTTCATTTGTACTCTCCATTTGTTCCAATTCTTGCCATCGAGGATTAGTAAGTTTGCTAGGAAAGTGCCACTATTCTGTCCCATATTGAATCAAGATCGATTATGTGTTCTTGTATCTCCAACCTAGCTCCTGATACCAGTTTTGTTGGAACATAGAATAAAAAAAGAAGAGGAAGAGAGAAGATGTTGTTCTGTGAGAGAGAGAAGATTGAAGAAGAACGAGATGAAGATGAGTGCAGAGATATAAGAGAAAGATGGAGATTCTAAGAGAGATTATGTGGCTGAAAAATCTATCAATTTCATTGAGTTCTTAACAAGATGATATAATGCTATTTATAGTAAGCCCAACCACCAACAAACTAAACTGATTTTTGAAATATTTCTTCAGTGTCATTATTCAATTAAAAATGGTGGGTGAAATAACTGCATATAGACATGCTCTTGCTTTGGACTTTCTTTATTTCGTCTCCTTCTCATTTTTAATTTGTGCAATAGTTGGATTGTGTGGTAGAGTTGGAATGACATAATATTTTTCAATGGCTTCTCACAGATCATTAGCATCCAAAAAACCTTTCATTCTAACATCTCATACATGATAATTCTTTCCAGTAAATATTGGAGGTGAAAATGCAACATACACTATTTCTGAATTCATTTTGACAATTGTAGGCAATAGAAGGTAATAGAGAAAGTGTTTTGGTTGTGTTTGGTTTTGATTTGTTCTCACATATCCCTCAAGATATAGCTCTAGATACCAATTTGTTGGTTATGTAGCAAACAAAAGTGGAAAGAGGAAATGTGTTATGTGAAATGCTTAATTTTTTTCATCAACAAGACGCTTAATCTGTAAAACATGGAAAAGAAAACTGATGCGGAAAAAATAAATTCATACATAATAGTATAATGAATCACATAACTCTAACATAGGAGATGAAATATTTCTAATAGTCATATTGGCTCTTGATTTCCTAGAATACAAACGTAACATATTCTGAGTCATATTAACCAACAGTTGCACTGTTTGCTGGTTTTTCTGTGCTGTTTGCTGGTTTTTTTACAGCTCTCTCTGTTGTTTTTATCTGGTCTTTGCTGGACTGGTGCTGGTTTTTTCTGCTGATGGGGCAGCATGGATTCTTCTGCTAGTTTGCTGGTTTGCTGGGTTGTTTTGGAGTGCTGGACTGCTTTCTGTTTAGAGGTGCCATGCTATTTTCTGCTGCTCTGGTTTGCTGGAATTTCTGCTGGACGGAGCAGCGGGGATTGCCTCCGTTTTGCTGATCTGTTTTGCTGTTCTCTGCTGTCTTTTGCTTGGATTTCTGCCATCTGTGGTGGTAGAATTGCCTGCTGTTATTTATTTAAGCTCTGTACCGTCTATGGTGGTGGAGGTACCGTGAGTTGGAGGGTGACAGAAGCTCAATGAGGGGTGAAGCACTTGGAAAGAGGAGTACTGCTACTGCTATTGTGGAATATGGGACACTTTATGTTGCTACTGCTTTTGCGTGCCATAAAATGTAGTCTCTTCCCATAGCTTCTTGAGACTTTAAATGTCATCATTCTTTCAGATCATAAGTACTCAGCCACTGATTGTAATGTTCAAGAGCACCTTAATAATTGATATACTTTCTAGTTAATATTTGTCATGATGAGGTTTGTATTTTGTCCGCTTTGTTCCTGAGTGTCTCAACAATGTCTTGGAATTTGACAGTGACACACTGAAGCACAAATACTTTTGGGAATAAAAATATTTTTCTCTCTTATTTTTTCTACACAACAAAATAACACAAAAATACATTCTATTATTTTTTCATTTTCATATCTTCACTTATTCTCATTTTTTTATTTCCATTTCATTTTCATTTCACTCGGTCTTAGTTTCATTTCTTCATTTCACCTAGTCTCTCTTTCTCATTTCTTCAAAAAAAAAATTCTCATTTTCATTTCTTCAATTTTTTCTCATTTCTTTCTTCATTTCACCCGGTTTCACTTTCTTCTCTTACCCGTTTCGATTATCTCCTAATCTTATCATGATTTTCTCACTCATCTCTCACAATCACAATGTTAGGTATCAGTGGTTACAATACACCTAGAAGGGGGGTTGAATAGGTGTAGCGGTTAAAATATCCGCTTTTCGAAACTCAACACTTAATGTTGAATCACCACAATTTAATCGATTAAAAGAATGAATATAATCGATTAACGCACTTGACTTAATCGATTAAAACAAAAATAGTAAGCTTAGACAGATTCGGTTTCTTGCACGACAATTAACCGATAATGAAATGAATACACAGAGCTTACA
>NW_017721971.1:12653-12905 GCF_001865875.1 Lupinus angustifolius | reverse complement strand
AATATCTTGATTAAAATTGTTTAGTTGTTTGCTTTTTTTGTCTTGTCTTTATATGCCTATGTGTCTCGTGTTTAAATGATATATGTTGAAATGCAAGATTATGTCTCATGATTAACTCTTTCTGTGATTATAAATGTCTCGATTAATACGTTAAAATGCATGCATGAGTCCTAAAAAGTTGAAACCGTTCTGCTGGCTGAAAAACAATTTTTACCGGGTTTAATCGATTAAACACTTGGTGTTAATCGATTA
>NW_017721971.1:0-12553 GCF_001865875.1 Lupinus angustifolius | reverse complement strand
AATCGATTACCTGGGCATCAGTTTTTGAAAAATTCAAATTTTACATGATTTTAATCGATTAAACCTGCCCGTTAATCGATTAAAACCTGCCCGTTAATCGATTAAAACCAGTATTTTAAAGGCAGACAACATCTCGGTTTTACACTTTTTTCGGCACTTTCTCCACCTCTTTTACGCTTTGAGTCTCTGAATCAGTAACTCAACTAATCCAAGTGCAATAAGGTAGGAAAAACCTCACCCTAACCCTCTCAAACCATCAAGAAATCTCACTTTATCATCCTCATTCCACTACATTCCAATTTTCCACCAAATTGAACCCTAGGTTAGGTAATCTTGTAATGAAAAAGAGAGAAGGAGAGAAATGAAGAAATGAAACTGAGACCGAGTGAAATGAAATGGAAATGGGAAAATGAGATAAAAAAAATAAAGAAATGAAATGAAATTGAGACAGAGTGAAATGGAAATGAAAAAATGAGAAGGAGAAAATGAAGAAATGTAAAAGAGAGAAATAGAGTGGACTATCCCACTATATTTTAAAAGAGAGAAATTTTCTCTCCTCTCTTTCATCTACCAAAAGAAGTATAAGTGGAGACAAAAATACTTTTAGCAACATGTTCTAACACACCTTAGTTTTATGGTCCCTTATTTCTTTACTAATTATTTTTCACCAGTTATTAATTTGTTCCTCAAATTAATATTATCACTCAATAGTTAGTAATATATTAAATAATTTGCTAGTTGTTGATATTTTTGGTACAACAAGTAAACTGTATTGTTCAAGTAACAAAATTCAGTAAATACTATGATATCGTTCTCAGAAAGCAGAGTGAATTTATATTAATTCCTAAAGAAGGAAGTAGATCGAGTATGTATTTACAAAATGTGAGATTTCAATGTTTATTTAGTTTTGGAATATAGATGTTAATATGTAAAATTTAAACTATGAAATTAAATGAGTTGGGATTGAAGTTCATCTTTCTTTTCCTTTGCAATCCTTAGATTCAATTCCACATAACTTGTGAAATTAGATATTTTGATGCACATTTTCTTCGAATCATTTGTATCAATTCCTTGAGTACAAAATCCTTAGATAATTACTCAAATATCAATTCCTTAAATATTTAACCAATTTTTTTATAAGCAAATGAATTAAAGAATGGCACAAGGGGTGTCAACCCGATTGCAGGTTACAAGAGTGTTTAATACACATAATATGATCAATGCACCATTGTGCGAAGGAATAGAATTTAGGAGCAACATTATTAGAAAACCAAATCCAAGATCTAATCTGGATCAAATCTAACATTTGGATAAACCCATTGAGAAACCTTTTTCAAGTAGTTGCCCCATGCTAATTAGATTGCTCTTCATGTTTGGCACATAGAGCACATCTATAATCATAGCATGTTTCCCATCCTTTCTGTTTATCAACACATCACTAGCTCCTTCAGCTTGGATCATTCAATTGTCAGCAAATCTAACATTGCTTTTTCTCCTTTCATCAAAATTCACTAACCATTCTCTGTGTCCTGTCATGTGAGTTGAACACCTAGAGTCTATATACCAAACATCACTGTTCTTGCTTACTTGATTTGTAATCATCGTGAGCAATATGGGTTGTTCATCACTTTCAGCCGCTATTTCTTCTTTGACCATGTGTGCTTCACTGTGTGACTTGCCTCCATCATTGTTTAAGCCAATAGGGGCCTTGCATTCATTTGAAAAATGACTTGTCCTATTGCAATTGAAGCACCTTACTTTATTTTTGTCAACTGATCTTCTGCCACCTCTCCATTGATTAAGACTCCCTCTTCTTTATGAGTTTTCTTGTATGTCATGATCAATTTTATCTTGATCTTTCTTATGGAAATTCTTCTGATTTCTACTTCCGAACTCTCTTCTTGCACCCTTGCCTCGAAATCCATTTCTTCCATTGAAGCTTCTTCTATCTGTGAAGTGAGCTTGCAATGCTTGATCAATTGGTCTCTCATTGGACCTTTCAATGAGTCTTTGCTCATTTGCTTCCAAGGATCCTTGAAGATTCTGAACTTTCATCTATACAACTTTCTTGGATTCCTCAATTACCACAACAATATGATCAAATCTTGGGGTTAGAGTTCTTAGGATCTTCTCAATTATAGATTGATCAATGATTTTCTCACCACATGCCTTCATTGCATTAGTGTGTGTGATGACTTTGTTGATGAATTGTGCCACTCTCTCATTGGATTTCATCTACATCAACTCATATTGGCGCCTGAGTGTTTGTAGCCTCACTTTATTCAACTATTCTGCTCCTTGGTTGCAAGCTTCAAGGATTGACCAAGCTTCTTTTGAATTCTCTACACCGGAAATCTTTTCAAAGTGTGCTTCATCCACGCACTGATGTAGTAGGAACATTGCCTTGCAATCTTTCTTCTTATTCTTTTTATGCAGTTTCCTTTGTTCTTTTGTTCCTCCTTCAACAAAGGGTTGGAGTCATCGCTCAACTATTTCATCCACTTCTTGGTACCCCATCAATGCCTTCATTTGTACTCTCCATTTGTTCCAATTCTTGCCATCGAGGATTAGTAAGTTTGCTAGGAAAGTGCCACTATTCTGTCCCATATTGAATCAAGATCGATTATGTGTTCTTGTATCTCCAACCTAGCTCCTGATACCAGTTTTGTTGGAACATAGAATAAAAAAAGAAGAGGAAGAGAGAAGATGTTGTTCTGTGAGAGAGAGAAGATTGAAGAAGAACGAGATGAAGATGAGTGCAGAGATATAAGAGAAAGATGGAGATTCTAAGAGAGATTATGTGGCTGAAAAATCTATCAATTTCATTGAGTTCTTAACAAGATGATATAATGCTATTTATAGTAAGCCCAACCACCAACAAACTAAACTGATTTTTGAAATATTTCTTCAGTGTCATTATTCAATTAAAAATGGTGGGTGAAATAACTGCATATAGACATGCTCTTGCTTTGGACTTTCTTTATTTCGTCTCCTTCTCATTTTTAATTTGTGCAATAGTTGGATTGTGTGGTAGAGTTGGAATGACATAATATTTTTCAATGGCTTCTCACAGATCATTAGCATCCAAAAAACCTTTCATTCTAACATCTCATACATGATAATTCTTTCTAGTAAATATTGGAGGTGAAAATGCAACATACACTATTTCTGAATTCATTTTGACAATTGTAGGCAATAGAAGGTAATAGAGAAAGTGTTTTGGTTGTGTTTGGTTTTGATTTGTTCTCACATATCCCTCAAGATATAGCTCTAGATACCAATTTGTTGGTTATGTAGCAAACAAAAGTGGAAAGAGGAAATGTGTTATGTGAAATGCTTAATTTTTTTCATCAACAAGACGCTTAATCTGTAAAACATGGAAAAGAAAACTGATGCGGAAAAAATAAATTCATACATAATAGTATAATGAATCACATAACTCTAACATAGGAGATGAAATATTTCTAATAGTCATATTGGCTCTTGATTTCCTAGAATACAAACGTAACATATTCTGAGTCATATTAACCAACAGTTGCACTGTTTGCTGGTTTTTCTGTGCTGTTTGCTGGTTTTTTTACAGCTCTCTCTGTTGTTTTTATCTGGTCTTTGCTGGACTGGTGCTGGTTTTTTCTGCTGATGGGGCAGCATGGATTCTTCTGCTAGTTTGCTGGTTTGCTGGGTTGTTTTGGAGTGCTGGACTGCTTTCTGTTTAGAGGTGCCATGCTATTTTCTGCTGCTCTGGTTTGCTGGAATTTCTGCTGGACGGAGCAGCGGGGATTGCCTCCGTTTTGCTGATCTGTTTTGCTGTTCTCTGCTGTCTTTTGCTTGGATTTCTGCCATCTGTGGTGGTAGAATTGCCTGCTGTTATTTATTTAAGCTCTGTACCGTCTATGGTGGTGGAGGTACCGTGAGTTGGAGGGTGACAGAAGCTCAATGAGGGGTGAAGCACTTGGAAAGAGGAGTACTGCTACTGCTATTGTGGAATATGGGACACTTTATGTTGCTACTGCTTTTGTGCCACAATTTCATCACCATCACTCAAATGGCTATATTGATGCTGTTATGGGGAATTACATGAGGGATGCTGCATCAAACAATCATAGTAATAATAACAATGATGGGTCTGTTGCATCCAAGGCTGCAACCATCACAAATGCTGATCAACCAAGTGGCCGCTCAATATAAATGAGTAGCTTGCTAGGAGGCTCACGAGTTGGTGTGATTTGGTGTGGATCTAATCTTTGTTTGGAGGCTCTAGGGTTGATAAGAGTTGGTTCCTTTAGTCCTATGTTTTCTATTTATTTTGGAGTTGTAAAGTTCAGCTGTGTTGTTGGTTTTTATAGTTCTTTGCTGCTGTTAGTTGATTGTTCTATGTTGAAGCTTAGGCTTGTTTTGTACAGCTTGTTATCAATTTTGGTCTTGCTCCTCTGTATGGAGTTGGCAGCCACTTAATGGTCTAGTTTAATATCTTTTCTTTCCTCTTGTGTTATTCTTGTACTATAGAAAGTATTCTCTCACTCTTTTGAATAAGGAACTAATTCCTTTTAGGGTGTATGATTGTCCTCCAACAAATATCGCTACTAGGAATTGAGTCATTAATATTTTGATCATCCCAAAAATTTAGCAAGGCATTACACCACTAGACTAACATGTTTACAGTTGAAATTTACCTTTTATCAAAAAAATTAATGAAATTTAAATGATGTTACAAAGCAAATATAAGATCTATATTTTCAGGATTTTTATGGAATTGCCACAAACAAACTTGACAATAATACTGCAGAATTATTAAATAATTTTAGGTGAATTTAAGTTGAAAAACTAATTACAAGATATTGATTAGTGAATAAGTCGAAGATGCTGGGCATATGTGAATTTATATCCTTTAATTTTGATTCATTTTGTTGTTTGTAGATTGGTACCACTGCTAATAAACAAGAAGAACGTGTAGTTGTTTTATTTCCAACTCTAGACATCACTGATGAAGAAATTTCAGTGTGAAACCAGTTTATGATTCAATTAAAACTAATGAGCAATACAAGATTGTTTGGATTCCAATAGTGGAGGAATGGAATATAATGAGCAAACTGGCATGAAATTTAAGGTATTGAAAACCAAGGTGTGCTTTGATATCTGGTGTCTCAATTAGGAAACAGAGAAGGATACAGGTACATTAAGAAAGAATTGCACTAACTGTCCATTTGTGTGTTAAGTTGACGAAAAAATAAAGAAAACTTAGACTTGAGGGTCACGATCAAAATAAAGTGTAAGGTTCCAATTATTCATTAACAATTTAGTAAGAGGTTCCAATTATTCATTATCAACTTATTGAACCATAGTGAAGAAAAGGTATACTGAGAAAAGAAAAGTTACTAAATTCCTCTATATGCTCCTAAGTACTGTAAGCCTAAAAAATACTTACAAAAGAAAGCTTGTAAACATAAACATGCAACTAGGCAAAAAAAGGTCTAAGTCCTAACATCAAGACCAGCCTCCAATGCTGATTCAGTTGTAGCAGTAGTCTCTTCCTCAGCTTCACCAGACATCTCTTCCAATGATTTTCCGTTTGGTTCAGGCACCAAGAATGTAAACATCATCCCAAAGAAGTTAATCACACCCAAAATAATAAGACTATATCTCACTCCAATAGTACTTTGAGCATACACAAAACCAAAAGCTCCTACTATTGCACCAGCTTTCCCTGCAGCTGCTGATATGCCATGACATGTTGACCTTAACCTTGCTGGGAAGATCTCTGCAGGTACTATAAATGTGGTGGCATTTGGACCAAAGTTGGCAAAGAAGAAGGTAAATGAGTACAACACAACAAAAAAGATTTGATTTCCCATCAAAGTCCAATGATGATATGGAATGGCCAAACCAAACATGAACACTGTCATGAAGAAAAATCCCATCAGCTGGATTTTAAACCTTCCCATTCTATCAATAAGTGCCACTGTGAACCAGTATCCAGGGACAGTGCTGCAAAGTGCTATTAGGGTTTGTGCTCTAGCAATTTTGAATAACTCTTCAAGGGCACTCATGGTTTTTGCAGCAGGAATCCAACCAATTGCACTAAAAATATCCTTTTGGAATAGATTCTGACTATAGTAGGCAATGTCCAACAGGAACCATGTAGTGGCTGTTCCAAGCAAGTGAAGGCCGTGGCGGCGAAAGAACTGTGTTGTAAACAAGCCAAAATCATTCCCTCTTCGTTTCTCCAATTCCTGAATCTTCTCTTGTTCAGCTACTATCTCAACCTGCAAGACTTTTGACATATCTTCAGCTGCTTGCTTAGCATTCTTGGCAACTAGGGCAGTGTACCTTGCAGTTTCAGGCATTTTCATTCTGGAATAGAATGTAAGAAGTGCTGGGAGTGCACCAAACATCAAGATTATCCTCCACACATAATCAGCTTGTGGGATTGTGGACAAAACTGGATCAACACTAAATGGTGGAGCAGGATAATAGGCACTGAAAACTGATGAAACTATGATTGCAACCATGCCACCAGCCAAAATTCCAAAACCTTGCATGGCAAAAACTGCAGCTATAAATGCTCCACGGGTCTTCTTATTTGCATACTCAGACATGATTGTAGCTGAAAGAGGGTAATCACCACCAATGCCAAATCCAAGCCAGAAACGGAAGAAGCAAAGTGTGATAACAACAGCTTTAGGATCCTTGCTAAAAGATAGACCAGAGGCTATTGAACATATAACCATGAGCATAAGTGTTATCCCATAGACACGTTTCCTTCCCATTTTGTCACCAAGCCAACCAAAGAAAAGTTGGCCTGCAAGGGTGCCACATAATGCAACACCATTGATGGCAGCAGCAACATTTGATGGAAGAGAACCTGGCTTGTTGGAACCTTCTTCGTAGAAGTATATGCGACCAAGCAATTTTGTGACAAGGGATATGCAGAAAAGGTCATAGGAATCAGTGAAGAAACCCATGCCAGCAATCACAATGGCTGTGAAATGGTACCATTGTGTCTTTGCAACATCAAGAGCTTTAAGCACGTTCAACTGGTCCTTCGCCATCTCAGAGTTCCTTTCTCTACGATCTCCTTAAGTACCTAAATGAAAAAAGAAGGGAATATATAAATATAGATAACCTAAAAAAGATAAGCATGTGATAAGTGTTAATAAGATGCAAATAATGAAACTTGAATCAACGGTGAAAGTTTGGCTATTCTTATCAGAATTATGAAGATGAGCCACAATATATCCACAGCAGTCAACAGGGACGAGAAATAAAAAATATGATGAAAATAATGGTAACTTATATGCATACATAATTATAAATCATAAACTATTAATGATCAATATTATACTATATTGTAAAACAGATTTTCCACACAAGATGATAGTGATCGACAAGAAAGTTCAGTTTAATTATTATTTTTCAGAATGATGGAAATATAAAAGAGCAAGTATGGTGTCACATATAATACTATAACATAAAAACCAGAAGATCAAAGGATAAAAAGTTAGAAACAAACAAGGGAAACTTTAGACAGTGGTAAGTGAATGAAAACATGTTTCACCAGAAACATAGAACATGCTAAGCAAAAAGGAAAGGAGCAAATATGTATGGAGGTACCTTCGATATCACAGCAATGTTTTGACGTATGAAAGTGTATTCAGTGTTCAGTGTTATGTTCCTATTTATAGGAGTGAACAGCGTCATATTCACCACTGATTTATGTTAATCTCTTTTCTTGGACGATAAAGAGTAATTATCTTTATCTTTTTAGTTTCAAAATTATTTGTTTATGCGAAAGCATATCCTATCTAGTTAAATTTTATATGATATGATTATCACTTTCAATTAGAAATCAAATAGCAAAACATATTTCATCATTAAGTGAATTGAATGAATAAAATTGAATTAATTGTTTACAAAATGAAGGTAAATTATAAATTTAATAAATATGAAGGTATATTAGAAACATATAATTTAAAAGAACTAAATAACCTCCAAAAAAAAAAAAAAGATATGTTTGCATTTCTAAGAAGTAAGTCTTTTAGCCCCTTTTAAACTTTTATTGTCATTAATTTCATCTATAATATGATTAATTGATTTTGTCTCTTTAAAAATATAATTTTTGAAATAAATGTGTTTAATCTCTTAGCTTACTCTTGTAAGGTGATCGAAATAGATCTTCTATCTAATCCAATTTTGCTTTCTTTTAAAAAAATCATCGTAGTGGAATTGTAGTATTCGATTCAACATTATTTTTGCTTGATGTTGAGAATTCTAATTTTCTTTTTATATATAATTATATCTTAGATAAGGATAATTGCAACTCCTTGAGTGTATCCTTGCATTTTATTTCTAAACCTAACACTGGTATTTGAGTTCTAAATGTCTATTGAAATTGTATTTATGTTATTCTTATCTAATCTCTCTCATTTTAATAATACTTACTTATGAATTTTTAATTGTCATTGATAATAGAATCTATTTTGAATGTAAAAATTGTTTCCTTTTGTAGCATAATTGGAATTAGATATTTACCAAAACTTCCTTTTATCATGTTCTATTTGTAATTCCTTATATGCTTAGAGTCTTACTCAATTTATAATTTTCTTTCCTCATATTTGAAATTATAAAAAACATTTTCAATTATTATGAAGCTTTTAACATTTGTAGAGTGGCATATTAGTATTTCTATTTAGTTATACTCATTTAACCATTCTAATTTTTGTTAAAATCTTTTACACTTTTCTAAATTATAAGTTATAAGAATTTGATTAATTTCTTTCATATTGGTTTCAAAAATGCCCTGTAGTCTTAATCCATTTTTACGGTTCGTACCATGACAGATTCAAGTAATCTAACTTTTTCAATAGCTACTCGTAAACTTTGTTCTCGTTATAATAATTTTAACTCAAGTTGTATCTTTATAACATTTTGTTGTATCTTGATATCTTAATTTTGAATAAATGTTAGTTCTTGAATTCACCAAGTTGTATCAACATGTATATGGTTCCCTCTGATCGACAATTAAGCTATCTTAATGATTTTAATGATTGAGTTTGTATTTGATTATGTATATCTTATATTTGTTGATAACTTTATAATCTTATTTTCTTAAGTATATAACCTAACAAAATTTCGAGGCCAAAATTTCTTATTAGGGGGAAATGATCGTAAGAGTCACAATTTCCTGTTTTTCTAATATGTGACTGAAAAGTCTTGATTACTTTTGTAGATTTATCTAAAGATAAATATGATGTTTAAGTAAGTTGTAGATTTTTGAATGATTTTGTTTTATCTAAAAAACAAGATAATTCATTAGTTATATTGTAGAATAGTGAATCTTTATCTTCTAACAATTAGGTTTTTTCAAAAACATATTTTTGGATAGAAATTACACTTTATTATATTATTAAAGTATTCACATATATTTTTGTAATACATTGTCGATCTACATTAAATATTTATTAAGAATGTTTATCTTTTGGTAAATAATTTATGAAATAATCTTTTCGATATTATTTATTTTGTAAAATTATATCCCTTTTAATTTTAATTTTAATAATTATGTTAAACATACTTTTCTCTTCTTGATATTTTCCTATCATATTCTTGTTATCTATTATTGTTTTATCCCGAATCCTATAATATAATCTGTATCTCCTAATTATAATTTATATTATATTATAATAATATATAATATCATACTTTCACCCGTTTTTAAGGGATACATAATTTTGACATTGGTTTTTCTTTGTAGTTAATTTATTGTGTATATTGTAATTTTGTTACAGTGAATTGTATCCACCCATTCTTGTCTATAATTATAGAATATTAAATAAAGTCGGACCATCCAGAATTTTTTTGTTCTCACTTCTTTTTGTAAATTATAATTAATTTATTGTGTATAATACATGTCTTTTTATCAGCAATAAAAACTTTATTAATCTAGGAATAAAATAATTAGGAGAATAAGGAACCAGGATCTTCTGTACCAAAAAATTTATGTCCACATATCCCGAGGTAATCATATCCCACCAAATCACATAAAAATGTTATTTTATATTTTTTTTAATTTTCTTTTCAACTATGTATCAAATTTACATTATATTGGGACACAAAAAAAATATGACGGTTAATCCTCATTCGAGAATAAGTGCTATTCTTATCCACATAATCCCTACATCAACAAAGAGAGAGACAATTTGATGGGTGTCTCACCCAATCTAGCTACAAGTGTAAAAGAAAAAAAGAGGAAAGCAAACTTTGAGAATGCTCCAAGAATGTAGAAAAATATGCTTCTATCACATCATCTATTTGGAACCTCTTGTTCTCAAAAATAATTTTGTTTCTAATGTGTCAAATAGTCCAAATTATCACAAACCAAAATTATCCTAAAACCCTAAATTATTCTGCATGATCAACTCTCTCTCTTGTAGTTACAACCACTCACCATAAAAGGAAGGAAAAACTAATTACCATAACCAAACTAACTAACCATCTAAAAAAGTTCAACTATTTTAACATTCTCCCGCAAGCTGGAATGTATTAAGCATTCCAAGCTTGAAATAATTGTGTTGAACACGATGATATACTCTAATACCTCTTCTTGCTGGTGAGTGAATCTTCATCCCACAGTCTTGAAATTTGAATGTGAAGCAATACTAACGCTTAACCACCATAGGCAAAAGCAACTTCATTCAAAGCTTAACCATTTATTTTGACAGAAGCTTAACCAACCAAACTAACCATAATGGACGAAAGAGAAAAAAATGGATCTTAATCTTAATCCTAATATATTGCTTCAAAGAAGAAAAAGTACACACTTTCACAATGTTGTGTGTTTAATGAGAGAGATCAGAGCGGTAAAGAAAACAAAGTACTATAGACGAGTGGTAATTGGCATAGTTGATAAAGAAAGTAAAAGAATCTTGAAAGTCATGCATTGTTACTTCACCAAAAGTTTTTCACAGTTTCTGTAACAATAGCAAATGGGTAGACCAAAGACAAACTAGAAACTACCACATGAAGACAAATATTGTTATGATCTCAACACATGCATGATTTCTAATTGGCTTCCTTGTTGTTGTTATCGTAGCTTGCAACAATTATAAATGACACAAAATAATACTTAATGGCTGAGTCACGACCAGGTCGCTCTCTTTAAGACGTTTTGTGGCACTGCCCAAAATGTGCAAGCAGATTATTAACCACGCCGTCCCCAGGATAAAACAGCCCAAATCTCTATTATTAACTTCTTACTGCATTGTATGAACCAATCTCAAATACACCCACCATAATATGGCTACCAGTGTCAATTCTCGAAATTCCCACAATATGGCTAACAGTGTCAGTTCTCGAAATACCCACAATATGGCTACCCGTGCCAATTCTCTTCCCACGATACTGACTACCAGTGTCAGTTCTCGAAATTCCCATAATTTTGCTACTCGTGCCAATTCCTTTCCCTCAATATTGACTACCAGTGTTAGTTCTCGAAAATCCCACAATTTGGCTGCATGTGCCAATTCTTAGTGCCACAGAAAGAAAGGCGAAGAAGTATGCCGGAAATGCATCAGCAGAAAATATGAGGGAGAAAGAAAAAGTTGAATGAAAACGCATTCAACTTTGGGCAAGTTATAATGAGGGGAGAAGACCTCTATTTATAAAATAAGATTTTTTTTTCCATGTTCCTCATCTCTCCGATGTGGGACTTGAGACTTGTTTATTTTTCAAAAAAATTCTATGTGGGACTTGGGAGTTTTTTAGATATCACTCCCAAAAGTTCCCACTAATGGTTTTCAACAAACCATGTTCCAACAATCCCCCACTTGAAATTAAAAAATGATTTCCGAGAATATATGTGATCTCAATAAGATTGTGCATAAACAAAGGTGTCATGCAACTTGAACCTCTACATAGTGAATAAGATCCAGATTTTACTAGAGTGACTCATAGTCTTGAACTCTATCTCCAACAATTCCCACTAATGGTTTTCAACAAACCATGTTCCAACAATCCCCCACTTGAAATTAAAAAATGATTTCCGAGAATATATGTGGTCTCAATAAGATTGTGCATAAACAAAGGTGTCATGCAACTTGAACCTCTACATAGTGAATAAGATCCAGATTTTACTAGAATGACTCATAGTCTTAAACTCTATCTAATGGTTTTCCACAAACCATGTTCCAACAATCCCCCACTTGAAATTAAAAAATGATTTCCGAGAATATATGTGATCTCAATAAGATTGTGCATAAACAAAGGTGTCATGCAACTTGNTTGAACCTCTACATAGTGAATAAGATCCAGATTTTACTAGAGTGACTCATAGTCTTGAACTCTATCTCCAACATCAAACCACACACAGTCTTTTCAAAGATGAATTCTGTAAAGCCCGTGCGTTAAAGGTCATGCACCTCTATCCCAATATAGTGAACGCTCTAAAAATTTATGCCCCAAAATTTAATAGGAAGCGACCCCCACTTCCACATTCATATAGGTGAGTCTATCAAGAATACTCATGTAACCTATGTACTCCACTCCAATTGGAGTATAG
>NW_017721970.1:0-327 GCF_001865875.1 Lupinus angustifolius | reverse complement strand
TGTGTATATGATCCACTCTAACAGCTTCTATAGAGAGTAACTCTCTAATGGTGTTGTGCTTACGACAAGTTTGTCGTTTCTTTACCGTTATAAAAGCGGTTCTCAAATTTTGGCAATAGTCACGGTACTATCACAATGGATCAACACAACTGATATATGTTTTCTCATAGGTAAATCTCTACAAGCAAGATTCTCAGTCAACTTGCTTCTTTACTAGTTGTTCCTAATGCTATCATCTCAACTTCCATAGTCGATTGAGCTAACATATTCTATTTCTTGTTAGACTCTAGATAGTCCATCTCATCATTTATGGCTTCTCGCCACAAA
>NW_017721969.1:0-41243 GCF_001865875.1 Lupinus angustifolius | reverse complement strand
TTATATTTCAAACTTTTCATTTTTTATCATTATCTCTAATCACAAGTATGTGAATGGTTGATGTGCCCCCACTATTCCTCAATTTAAAAATGAATTTCTCTTCATTGAAGCCAACATCATTAGACTCAATGATCACTTTTGCATTAAGGTCGTAAAACCTGTATGTCTTATTATTTACATCATACCCAATGAATATACATTCATAGGCTTTATGAGTTTAACTCTCTAGGGCCATACCATCAGAAATAATTTCATGAGCAATTCTATGTATCTCATAGGACTAAGACTCTACTGATTTATTATCAGTCATTTGATACTTGAGGTAGTGGTAATATCATATATATATTTTTTCTTAACTTCCTCAATATCATATTTCTTTATTTCTCAAGAGCATACCAAATTAATTTGGCAGACACATATGGGTTGTAGTAATTATAGAGATCCTCTGACAACTCATTCGGAATGAAATTCATAAAAGTAATCATTTTCATTCTAGAGAGCTATATTAATAGCTAATTTATCCTTTTTTCAGCTTTCTCCAGCAACATTAGGATATTGATTTTCAAAACGTGTATAACTTTTCTCATAGTGAGAAAAAAGTTCATCATATGTTACTAACGTTTGAAATTTGTCCCATCAAACTGAAATGGTTTGTTCAGGTCATAGTTGTTTAGTCCAGTAATATTATCTACGAATGTCATTGCAGTAGAAACGTCTTAAAATTGTTATTACCGTAGCTTGCAACAATTGTAAATGGCACGAAATAATGCTTATTGGTTTAGTCACGATCAGATCGCTCTCTTTAAGACGTTTCGTGGCATTGCCCAAAATGTGCAAACGGACTATCAATTACGCCGTCCCTAGGATAAAACAGCCTAGATCTCTGTTATCAAATTCTTACTGCACTGTAAGAACCAGTCTCAAATACACCCACCACAATATGGCTACCAGTGCCAATTCTCGAAATTCCCACAATATGGCTAACAGTGCCAATTCTCGAAATACCCACAATATGGCTACCCGTGCCAATTCTTTTCCCTCAATACTGACTACTAGTGTCAATTCTCGAAATTCCCACAATTTGGCTGCTTGTGCCAATTTTTAGTGCCACGGAAAGAAAGGGGAGAAGTTTGCCGGAAATGTATTGGCGGAAAATATGAGAGAGAAAGAAAAAGTTGAATGAAAACGCATTCAACTTGGGGCAAGTTATAATGAGGGGAGAAGGCCTCTATTTATAACATGAGATTTTTTCCATGTTCTTCATCTCTCCAATGTGGGACTTGAGACTTGTTTTTGTTCTAAAAAATTTTCTATATGGGACTTGGGAGTTTTTTAGATTTCACACTCAAAAGTTCCCACTAATGGTTTTCAACAAACCATATTCCAACACTTGTAAACATTCCATAAGCATGGTTACATATAATAAAGCAACCTCCTTCTTATTCTCCATTGGATCAAACATGTTGTTGACCATGAAATCTACATAACCCATGTAAAAAGATGAAGTCTTAGAAACAAATAAGGAAATTTGAGGGTGAGAGAGAAAGATACAAAACAACAAAGTTATGAGTGTTACTAAGTTTGACAGGAACCCCAATCTTTACATCAAGATAAGACACTTGATGTTGGAAGATTTCTTGGCTTAGGCTTTGGCAAATAAGGAAGCCAAAAAGAAAATGAGTAGTAGTAATGTAATGTGTTGAACACAATTAAGCACAAATTGAAGAAAAATAATGAGCAGTATGAGGACTTGATGTGATGGCCTTGAAACACAGCATTTTGAAGCCAAGAAGGTCCATGATGAAACAATCAGTAGTATAACACCAAAGTCTTCCTCTAACAAATTCATGAACCTCTTGCAAGAAAGTTGTTGTTTCACTTGTGTGGCTCATTGAGAATGATGAGGATTCTTTCTTGAATCTTGGAAGGATTGAGCCACAAGCGGAAGCGATATAATTATGCTCTGATATCATGTTAAAATGGTAAGAGTCATGTTTGAATCTTGATGAAACAAGAAAGAATGAGAAAATGATTCATTGAATGAATATTGAATTGAGTGAATGGATTACATGATTGAATGAATTTATTATACAAAGTCATAATGAATCTTTTATATAAAAGGAAAGAAAAACTTAATACCCCAACCAAACTAACTAATAAAAGCTTAACTATTTTAATAGATTGTGATATACATGTTTATATATATATCATTCATAGGTGTGGTCTTAGATTTGATGGATGGGACATATGTTTTTTTCGAAATTATTATTTGTTCTTCTCTCAAATGTTCAATGGACTTTTGAATCATACCTGAACATATTTCAATGTTAATTGGTTGAAAAGTTCAAATGAAGACAAATTAAAGCTATCATAATTGCCCAATTTTTTTAAAAAAGAAAGTTACATGTATCATGTGTATTATTTAATATTTTTCAATTGAATATTAATACTACATAATATAACTTTAATGGGCATTAATAGATTCATAGGTGCTGCAATTTTTATTTTCAGTTGCTTCATGAAAATTATATTATGCTATATATTATATATAATTAAGATATTTCATACATATATCTATTTTTACACACACATCCCACAATCATACTTTTATGATTAGCTATGTATATTACTATGATTATATATACTATACCTTTTATTATTTCTTCTAAGTTCTAAGGGAGGGGTCAATGTCTATCACCGGTCTAATATTTACTAAGTGACTATAATTGTTTTAAAAGAGATATTTTGATTGTTTGAGTTATTGGTTTGTATTAAATTAGTTGTTAGATTGAGATAGATTAGAATTTAATTGTGTCTTGTTTCTTATTGGCATGTGTAGGAGGAAAGTTTCTAACTTTCAAGAAGATAATGAGAGATCTAATTTGTTTGTTGGACAATGAGCTTATATAAGCCTAGGTAAGGGAGAAGATCAATGTGGTCTTAGAGTATTTTATTGAAGTCATTCTCTCTGATTCCCTTAAATGTCGGAGAGTCTTATAGATTAGGAACTCCTATGGGAACTTGTTTTCCATGTAGGAGTCATTAATCCTTTTCATGACGATGTATAAAGTCATGTGTGTTTCATTTGATGGAAATGTGTGTTTATGAATATTTTTTGTATTTACCATAATGTGGTGAACTCGCTTATGATATTACATTGTCATGAAATGTTATTAAATAATTATATTTGTATCCATGTGAGTATTTTTAATAAATGGATAATTGTTTTATGTGCTAAATATTTATGGCATGCTTGTACTTTGGAAATATCTCAATTGCAATGGTGATGTTGTTGATTGTTATATTGTAGTATTGATATGGAAAATATATAAGTTGATTATTATGTTGATATGAGAAATATTTAAGTTGATTTTGGTATTTATATGAGAAATAAATAAGTTGATTGTTGTATTGACATGGGAAATATATAAGTTGATTGTTGTATTGACATAAGAAATATATAAGTTGATTGTTATATTGATGATATGGGAAATACCTAAGTTAATTAATGTTGTATTGATATAGAAAATATGTAAGTTGATTATTGTATTGATACGTCAGATTGGATTTGTTGAGAGTGTATGGCTAATCACACACTTGAAAGTGTAGTGAGATTTGGGCTTTGCCCAATTATATTTTGATACTAAGTTAATGTCTCTAGCTCATTCATTGGACTTAGCATAATAAATGCATTGGGGCTATGACATCTAACTTAGGTGCTATTTATTGAAATAAAAATTGGTAAAACCTTGATTAAAAGACTTAATGCACTAACTTAGGTTAGTGTGCGTGCATTGCATTCTTATAGTTGGAGTTGGAGAAAATGTAAAGATACGATGATAGAAATATCATTGCTGATTTGGATAAGAGCGATAATGACAATGATTTGTCAAGAAGCCTTGAGGGATTACTCAAGTGGGAGAGTCTAGTGAGGGTCCAGGTTCATTACTTGTATGACCAGGATAGTCTTACATTTAATTTAAGCGATCTATGACACCATTTTGCGCATTTCATGATCAGTAGAGATGAATTCTGAAATGGACTGGGCTTACTATGTAAGCACCTCTAATAGAGGTACCGGACAACAATCAATATTGTTACTTGTTATTGCTAAGAATATATGTATTACTGGTTGCTTTTCCACTAGGATCTTGGCCTTCGGACATTTTGATGGAGATTGGTTGGTTGAATTGCATAAACATTACATGAAAGATATATTAATTGGGGATTTGAATATCCTATTGTATAAGATACTAACTTTATGCATCATTTGTATGTGTTTGACATTGTTTGATTTTAGTTGTGATATATGTTGTCTCACTTTAATTTTATTTCTCTATGTAATTTCACGATGTGGTCGCCATAGTTGGTTCTTACTCTCTTCTTTGTCTTTTCTTTTATCTATACTATGTGTGTGCTCATGTTTGTTGTTTTTACACTTTGGATATCCATTAATGAAACTATAGACAAAAGAACTTAGTTGATGTATAGTTAAATATCTTGTTAATATTAGGATTATTGACTCTGACTTAGGAATATTTCTGATCTTTTGAACAAATTTATGTATAATTTATATTTTATGAGAAATGTTTATGAATGATTCTTTTTGCACATATGATATATTTTATAATCATTTTGTTAAGATTAAATTAATAATATTGTAAACTTGCATACTTAAAAAGGAAAAATTATAGTTATGGTTGAGTTTTGATGTTGAATGTAATGCCTCATTTTGGGGTGAAGATAATATTGACTATTTCTACATTTTGAAACTATCATTGAATTTGAATCTCAAAATTTACTCTGATTTTATAACATATTGAGTTTAATTATTTTTACACTATCACAATATTTTCAACAATAAAGTTTTAATTTCTTAGTTGCGAAAACGGAGTGTTACATTATCGGGAGTTATATTCCTGTCAGACTAGAGCATTGTTGATCTTCCCCCGTTTTAGAATAATCCAAAGCCACGACTTCACCTTTGTCGCTTCTATGACCTGACGCGTGGAGGGCGAAGTTGAAGATGATATTATTCCTAGCAAAGTCAGATAGACCAGATTGTTGCCAACCAAAGTACGCTCCAAAACTTTTGGCATTGTCTATTGATTGGCATACTCATATGAATGATGAAATTGTTTGTAGGTCCTTAAGGTAGTATATACGATACAAAATCCCAACCAATTTTATAGTAATTTCCAAATTAAGTAGGTAAATCTACCTGAGAAGAGGTGTTACAAAGATTCTGAGTGATCTTTGCAAAATTTGCAAAGGTATGTCTCCTCCTTGTGATGGTATGATTCTTCTATAAAGTAAGACTTTCATAGTTGCCAATCTATCTTGAAAGAGTCTTCATGTAAATACAGTATCCTTCGTTGTTGCCTTTGAGCTCCAAAGGAGGTTGGTGGTGATGTTAGAGTGTTCATATGTCGAGTTTGTTTGTCAAGAAGCTTGTACGTTGATCTAACTAAGTAAATTGTTTTATCATGGGCCTATGCCCACAAGTTTAGGGTATGTCTCTGAATTGTGCAACTTTGAATGTCCTATATAAGACTTTCAATTAACTCAAGTTTCCAAGTAAAATGTTATCTTCACAAAATTTGATTTTATTCCCATTTTTCCTCCGACCGTCATGGGACCATGGTCATTGATGAGTGCGTTCCTACAGGGGTTATCTCACAATACTGATCCCTAACTAATCATCTTCCCAAATTTAGTGTTTTGTCCATCTCCAACTCTTTTAACAATGTCATTCCAAAACCAGTGCACATTGTAGGTCCCCCTGAAGGTTAGGTTAACTAAATCTTGGATCCAAAGTGAATGACCTCGGAGTTAATACTATTCAGGGTACATAGTGGTGAATTGAAATTGGCTCGGGGAATCTGGTAGCCAACTGGTTCCATGCTTGCCTGGAAACCTTGTAAAAATTGATTAAAATTAGTTTCTTAAATATAATAACGAAGAAATGAGAAGCAGAAACATGAGGGTTGAAGTATTCAATTCTATCTCATATAAGAGAACTTTAGACTTGTGTGAATGAATTGTTCGTTTTTATATCCTCCTCACTTTGTTTTAAAATAATCTGCCTTATTCACTAATAAAGAAAATTCATATAAGAGAACAAAATTAAATACCTAATAATATACAAATAATAATTATTTTATTTATTTGTTTCTCCCTATTTCCTTGATTTGTTCACATATGATTCATATAAAAGAGAGGCAGGAAGAATCAATAGTATTTTTTCTTCCTTTGTTCCCATATGAGACTAACTCCACGTGTGAGTATAATATTCAACTAGAATATTCTCAACATATCTTTTTTTCATGCGTGTTTATTTAGTTAGTGCATGATATGAATTAAAATTGAGTTTTTATTTATTTTGATAATAAGCTTAAAATTTAAATTACATGTGTTTGCAACTAAATAAGATTATAAACTCAGTTTTTTATTAAAAAAATAAGTCAAAAGTAGTAGCTCAAAAATCATAGGTTAGATTATTTTCAGTTAGCTTATTTTTCTCTAATTTTTTCAATTCTCATTTTACTACATATTAACTTGATCTCTCTCATACTTTTTACTGTTCCACCAAATTTCAAAATTCTCCATATCCTCGCCACCAAACTCTATATCTCACCATAACTCATCAATTATGGATGAGATTATTAAAACTTTTGTCTAAAACTTGACCTTTGTGAATTATTTATTTTGTGAATGATGTAATTTAAGTTTAACAACTTCTATTTATTCGTGTCATGTTTTTTATATTGATATTGGTTTTATATTGTATTTTATTTTAATGTATTTTTTTAGCATTTGTTATACAATATTAAAAAATAAATTTTTTATAGTAAATTAGAAATATATATGATGGTAAATATTAAAAAAATGTATATTTTAAAAAAAATAGTGTAAGAACAACCAAAATAATCATAACATAAACAAATAATATCATACATTTTTCTATAATTTACTATGTAAAAAACAATTTTTTTATCTTACCCAAACAAAACACATTAGTTTATATTCAATTTTAGCTAATATACTCAAACATAAATAGATTATAATCTCATTATTTATAATCTCATAGTTTATAAATTAAAACTAAAGACTTAATCCATACCAACAAACAATTTTATCACTCATATAAGAATGTCAATCAATAATGTGTTAAAAGTTATGGAGTATGATACAACTAGCAACAATTTAATCAATTTTAATAGACATCATATTCAACTCAACTTGACATCTGTGTAGTAGGTGACATAGGTAGCAAATGTGAAGCCTCAGGTTTAGATCATTAAAAAGGAATAAATCAACAATATCTTAATCAAAATTGGTTGTCAATCCTCATGATTGTCCTCACTCACCTTTGATATGTCTCCTTGTATTGTTTTTCACTTACCAACTATGTCCTGATAAATGTTGTCCTGTCGCAATAGAAAAAAAAGTAAAAGTTACTATAACTTCAGTAATCTTGGATTTTAACCTCTACTCTCGTGCAAAAAAAATAGATGGGGATGGAATCCACACATCTACTGGAATTAATTACTTCAGGTGGGTAAAGAGTTGGAACCTAATTTTTCAATTATAAAATATTGAAATATCATAGTAGATCTTTATGATAAAATTTTGGCAGTACCCATCCATCAAACTATTTATTTTCTATAATATTTAAGATAATTAATTTTTTAGTATAAAAATAAATTTAATTTTTACACAATTAATATAAAACTACATTTATGACAAATATTATACATGTATCATTATAAAATTGAATGAGTTTAACTTTAACAGTTCACAACGTTATTGATATATAAATATATCTTCAAATTCATTGAATAAGATGCCATAAATAAAGTATACATAAAATTTAAATTCTTTTATACTATTTTTTTTTTAGGGCAAGGGGCTTAGCCCATAATATATTAATAAACGGTAACCATACAGGATTAGTTTACAAACCTATAGGAAGGTAATTGAAGACTATTCCTATACAAATAAGGATGAACTAAAGAAGGTGGATGAGTCCACCAAGTATAGCAATTTTGATCAATGCCCAAGTTTGCCAATGAATCAGCACATTGGTTTCCCTCCCTATAGATGTGTGTTATCCAACAATCCATTGAAGACATGAGGACCTTGCAGGACCTCCAAGTTGACATTAATTTCCAAGGGATGACCATGGTACCTAGGAAAATTTTGGTGACCAACAATGAGTCACATTCTAACCAAATTGTGTGCCATCCCATGCTGTGAGCCTTTTGAATTGCTAAAAAGGCTGAGGAAAGCTCAGCATAGAGAGCATCATGAATGCCAAAATAGGTAGAGAAAGCTCCCATGAATAAGCCATCATGATCCCTGAAAATGCCTCCCCCTCCAGCATGACCCGGGTGACCTCTAGTAGCTCCATCAGTATTGATTTTCACCCTACCAAAGGGAGGCAACTTCCAATTGACTTCCAAGATTCTAGGAGATTTCCTATAGTTGACCTGCACTTTTAGAGACCTGATGATTGAGGAATCAAGCAGAGAGGAGCTTGCTACTGCCGAGGAAGAATTACCAGCAAGAGTGAGGGAACTCTTGATTCTGTTGATAGCTTGAGGCAGAAGTAAGTTTTTGTCCTGAAATCTGCTCAAATTTCTGCAGTACCAAATTGTGTTAACAACAAGCACCACTGCAGCAATGATGCGGAATTGCATTTGAGCACTTCCTTTGGCAGCAAGGAGCAAGTTAGCAGCAGAAGATGTGTCAATTGTGATTTGGAATTGATGATTCAACCAATCCCAAATTGCAGTAGCAAAGGAACATGAAAGAAATAGGTGCTTTGATGATTCCACTTGGACTTGACAAAGATTGCATTTAGAGGCTAAAATGCAACCCCTAGCTTGTAAATTCTCATCTGAGGGCATTCTGTTGTTGATAAGCCTCCAAAGGGTGAAGGATTTTGAGGGAGGAATGGAGCTAGACCAAATGAGTTTACACCAATTCCCTGAATCAGTAGATGGCATGATGTTGTTGTAGGCATCCTTTAGAGATAGATTACCATCAATAGAATCTTTCCAGAAGATTCTATCTTTATAATTTGATAGCTTGGTGCTGCAAATACTAGAAGCAACTTCTGGATACTTGTCAAACAACTCCTGAGGAATGGTCCAGGCATTATTGGCAGTGAAATCAGCCACTGAACTGATTAGCTTAGGATGAATATGATCAGGAATGTTAAGGAGATCCACTATAGGACTTCCTATCCAGTTATCTCTCCAGAAGTTAGTCCATTACCTATGAGCCAAACAGAGTGGTTAGTGGCAAAGGACATATTGCATTTGATTCTAGGCCATATTGAGGATTTGAAGTATCTGTTGGTTGACTGATAAGTGCCAAACCTTTCCCTAAAGAAAGCTGCCCAATGTTGTTTAGAATTCAGCATATTCCAGGCCAGTTTGGTGAGAGAGGCCGGGTTAATTTTCTTTTATACTATAACATGTACTTGATAAATAAAACACATCCCTAATCAAATCAATAAAGAAACGGTATATATTGATTAGTCCTGTCAAAAAAAATTAATTAAGGAGAGTTAATAATTATTAAAAGAAAAATATTATTGTTGTTGATTAATACCACCAACTTTTATTCTTTTGATCATAAATTCAAATTTATTAATGATAAGAACAAAGATTAGGGGAACAAATAGTACTCAATATACTTACAGTTTGTAGAGAACTAATAAGAAGAAGATTATTGACGAATCTTGGATTGTAACATTGGACTTTTGTTAATTTAGTTGAAGTGGAAAACTCGAAAATCGTCTGTTACTTATTATACGATATCATTGCGAAGAATTTGATTATGTTTTTTATAAGGTATTTATATTTTTATGTTAGATTTATTCATTTTACATATTCTATAAGTTAACTAATTCATTTTTAATTAAAAATAAGCTTTTTGTTTGATATTTGGTAAAATACCTTATTTCTGGTAATTTGATAAGCTGTTTGGAATTATTAATAAGCTAGAGGTTTCTGTCATTTTATATTAATGACCGACCTTATTACTTAAATTATTTATCCTTCACCATAAAAAAAATTATAATCAACAGAGTTTTTGTTTAAATAGAGGAGGATCTTAACCTACACAAATTAAACAACCCAGAAATTGCAGCAACTCATTAATCATGAAATCCATAAACTTAATCATTCACCCCATGAGATGACAATGAGTACCCAGATTTGTGGTACTCGCAAGAAATATCTGCAACGAATTGAATATGAGTATATGTTTTTGAACTAATTTAAGACTCGTTGTTGAATGAGTCTGAGTCCGAGTAATTAGGTACTCAGACCACAAATACCCGGACCCGCTATTCATTCATATATATATATATATATATATGTATATATATATATATATATATGCGCGCGCGTGTGATATTGTTAATCTATAATGTTATATTGTTAATTCATAAATTTGATTGTTATGTTTGTTAAATAGTGATGTTATATTGTTAAGTAGTTATGTGTTAATATGTTATTAATTGATATGTATAATTCAATATTTTGTTGATTGAACAATTCTTACTAAATTAATTTTACATCATAATATTAAAATAGTTAATTTAAAATGTGTCTAAAACTTTAAATATGTTTTATAATTTATTCTCGTTGATCAACTAAATAACATATAAGATTGTAGGAAACAAACACATAATTACATAAATGACTCACTTATTTTTAATGTTTTTTGACTTTGTGGGTACCCCTAGATCCGCTAGGTACCCAAGGACACGTGGGTAGCAGACCCAGCAAGTGTCAGCACGAGTCTGGGGCAGGCCTGGGTCTAAAAATGAAGCAACGAGACAGATCTAGGTAATGCACTACCTCGATTCATCCAGACCTATTGTCATCCTTACTGGTGATGACATGCACCATAACCATCCTTCAAATCAAAACAAATAATGGTGGAAATGGGTCATATTTCCTATAAGGTGTTTGGTACCTGGCTTCTAACATGCTAGGTCAGTCTAGACTTTTTTCGTAAACAAATGAGGCTCAAACTTTTTAAAACGTCTATTTAGCTTAACAGACTAGACTTTAGGTAATCTAAAAGGCTCATTAAGCCCAATAGGCTGACCTATTAAGTTATATTTTATAACAATGTTGAAATTATATTTTATAAAAATATATACAAAAATATAATTTAATTATTAGAATTATTATATGAGGTTAGGCAAAAGTAGACATATTAGTTCACTTAAGTGTAAATATGATATCCTATTTTAGGATCATATATTATAACATACATTTAAACAAACTGTCAGATATAACTTTTAAACAGACCAAACTGCTATATATTAAATAAACTCAGCCGTAAAATGTAATTTGTTTCTACCCTTACAAACAACGGAGAGACATTTTAGATTCAATCACATGAAACACTTAGCAATTATTCTTCTACAACCAAGTTTCATTATAATACAAACAAAACTGTACCATTATCAAACAAAAATCAATCACAATCAACTCAATCTTAAAATGTACACTAATCACCTATCCAAGCATTTTCAACAAAAAAAAAAAAAAATTGGACAAGAGGCATCATCATCTTTAGATGTCTATCTGGTTTGTATGTATCTAGTGCATATAGGTAGCTAGAAACAAAATCATCTTTGAGAAGACTTCTTTGAGCTTGGAGGAGGTAATGTTTTCTATTCATTTTCAGTCATGGACCTTGATATTAGCAAAATTTCCTTCTTTTTCTATTCCTTTCTCGGTTTGGGTCTTTAACTCATTGAATTGTTTTCTTGTTCTCTTTCTGGTTGTGGATAGGAGTACCACTTGTTCTCCTAATCCTCTCTTTTTTATTATAAATTGTTATTGTTGATAAAAAAACAAAAAAACAAAAAAAAACTATATCATCCCCATATCGATTCACTCATATTATTCAAACTCCAATCACTTTAAACAACCCAAAAAAACACATGACCATGTTGGCCCATTTTCCAAATTCCGCCAGCGTGCTCCACTGTCCTATTTGATAAGACTATGAAATGTTTAATGTACATTAACCCTGTTTTTATCAAACTACACATTGAGGATTTAATTAATTTTATAATAAGGATGCTCACACATCTACTTGGTCTATAGTATCATTTATACAAAGAAATTAATTAACATAATTACCATCAAATGATCACGTGTCTGCATATTAAAGTCTAGTGCTAACAAAGATGCCATAAGAAAGACATGATTGACTTACATGTGAGCCAAAGAGTTTGTGAAGCTTATCACTTATTTTGTGTATAATTTGCACGTGAACTCTACAAAAGAAAATAAGAAAAGTTTACATCATAAATGGACATTAACTGAAATATTATAATTTTGTTGTAACTTTTAAATTATTTATCAATTTATTATAGCAACTTTTATATGAACTCGACAATAGGGTTGGTAAGTTTCATATTTTTTCCAACCCTAGAAGACTCCTTGATCACAATGGTGAGTTTCTTATTATACATATTTTATATGAACTCATTGATTGCAACCTGAGTTCATTTTTTGTTTTTAATATACTCGTGGTTACCATTGATCATCGGTCATTTAAATATCCTGTGAAGATGTTATAAGTTTAGTGAATACAATATAGAGGAGACATAGTTTTACACAATGAGTTTTAGAGAAGGCACTCAGTATAAGTTAGAGATGGTACTGATATCGGTCATTATAAATTGAGCATACTTAAATATCTACTTTTAAAAATCCTCACTTAAGTTAACATTTTTAAATGTCTAATTTCTACTTTTAATAGCGATCACCGTTAAATGATGTTCACTTTTAAGAACATTCACTTAAGCTAGTACTACTAAATGTATACTTTTAACAACGTTCGTCACTCAGGTGAACATTGTTAAATATATATTTTTAATAGTATCTAATCAAATGAATGTTGTTAAAAGTATATTTTTTAATTTTAACAATACTCACTCAAGCGAATGTTATTAAATATCTATTTTCCACTTAGCGCTCACTCAAAAGAGCACTATTAAATGTCATTTTCTTTAAATCTGACGAAAATAAAGTTGTTGCACTTTCTTCCCTTTTTATTTTTGGTTAATATGTTTTCACTTTCTCTTTCTTCATTTTTCAATATTATTTTAATGGTTTTGTAGAAATTAGTAGACTAACGGTTCTCTATTTATACTCATTGATATCATTACCTTCTCTAACTTATACTCTATGCCTTCTCTAAAACTCTAAGACTGATTGTATAAAACTATGCCTCCTCTACATTGTATTCACTGAATTTATAACATGGTGGGAGGATATTTAAATGACTCATCAATGGTAACTACAAGTATATTAAAAACAAACAAATGAACTCAACATTGTAATCAACGTGTTCAAATAAAATATGTAAAATAATCAACTTGCCAATGGTATTGACAAGTTTACTTGAAAGTCGCCATTACCATCAACAAGTTCCCAAAAAGTGCACCAAATTAGGATCTACATAAATTTGCTAAGAAAACACTTTATTGTGTTGTTCTCTCAAGTCAATATCCTCTGTATTTTCTAAGCAATATCCCGAGTGTTAGAAGGTAAAATCTCAATAGCAACAATGTTATCCAGTTATAAGGATAACATTCAAAATTCTTTTATTTCATGAACCGATGGTTTTTATCTACCTTGAATGCTTATATGCTATGTTTTAGAGTTCGCTATTTATAAAGATCTAAATCTAAGAAGTGATAACTTAATGTAAAATCAATCCTTTTAGAGATAATCAGAAACATTCTTAAACTTAACGTGAAAATTCAGACAAGTGTGAATGACTAACTCTTACGCTAGCTACATTTATGCTCTGATTGTCTGTATTTCAAAACTGTCTTACTTGATTAAAACATATGTTTTGGAAAAGAGCAAATACTTTTCAAAAACATAGTTGCTTTATCCTAAACCTTGAACGTACATTTTTAAATGAAGCAATTCTTGTTTTTGTTTGCTATTTATATGCGGACAATGTCTTGGATAGTGGATCTTGTATGATAAAATTTTGGCAATACCTACAAATCAAACTATTTATTTTCTATAATAACAAAGATAATTAAGTTTTCTAGTATTATAATCAATTTAAAATAAATTTAAGTTGCTCACACTATTAATATAAAAATACATTAACACCAAATATTATACATATATCAGTATAATATTTAATGAGCTTAACATTTCACAACGTTATTCATAAATAAATATATCTTCAAAATCATCCAATAAGAAGCCATAAATTAACTATACATCAACTTTAAACTCTTTTAAATTGAGCTCCAATCTCGAGGAAACAATATTCTATAACTACTTGATAAATAAAAAAATCAATAAAGAAACGGTATATATTGACTAGTCATGCCAAAAAAATTAATTAAGGAGAGTTGATATTAAAATAAACTATTATTATTAATTAATGCCACCGACTTTTGTTAATTTAGTTTCTGTAGTAAAATAGAAAGGAAATCCCTCTACTAGGTATCATAAAATATTATTTGGAAGATTTTAAACATCTTTTTTATATGACATTTTATATTTTAAGTAAAATTATTATTTTTACGTATTCTATAAATTAATTATCTTATTTTTAATGAAAAATAAGCTATTTATTGATATTTTATAAATGAACTTATTTGTTGTAATTTGACAAGCTATTTGAAATTATTGACAGGTTAGATTCGTGTCATTTCATATTTATGTGCTAGCTTATTTCTTAACCTATTTACCCGTCATGTATTATAATTTTAAGCTAGTCTATTAGGCAGTTAGGTTAAATAAATTCTTAAAGTAACTAAAATTTATATTTAAAATAAATTTGAAAGATAGAATGAAAAGTAAATGATACATTACTGCCTGAAGCGATCTATTTATCAAGTAATTAATCTAATAAAATTTAACATATTCTTCTTAAATTTGAAGGAAAATCTAGATGATACTTGGAGTTTATTTATTGCTAAAATTTGGAATTCAGATTGCTTTTGGTGGGACAACCAAAAATAATATGTCATTATCACAATAAAGATTACCAATGTATCATTTTTTAACCGAGGTAAGTGCAAAGCACTCCAATTCTCGCTATTGGGACGCTAAGCACAATCCACAACGAGGAATTCAAAAGTTACCGCCAAATTCTCGTTGAACAAGATGTTTTGTTTGAATGGATATCCCAATTGTGTCTCAATTTAAGGTCTCTAATCAATGGAAAATCATAAAAATAAGAAAATAACATTTTCAATTAATTAGTAGAATGTGATTGGTTAGATTTCTGTATAACACTCTGGCTGACTGAAAGAGGAGGATGACAAACAAAAATCCAGAAAACATTATCCATGAAACATGTATTCACAAATCTCCATGAAACCTGTATGATATAATTTAAAGCTAAAAATCTCACATAAAATATATATTTTGTCTCAACACAGTACCATTTCTTCTCTCACAAATCTCGGGGGCCTCAACAAGTTTTCCACTATTGAAATTTTCAATTGAATGATACTAAATCAGACTTTAGCATCTTTATGAAAAAAATAGACATAAGTATTAAGAAATACTAAATTTAAAAGGTTAACCCCTACTCACGTGAAGCATCTTAATTATTTTTTTGTTAGTAATAATATTGTTTTATAAAACTAAGTAATAAATTTTTATTTATCACAAAAAAGTACAAATGTTACTTAAAATTAATTAATGCATTAATAAATAAGGTACTGTTTTATATATATATATAACTTTTTTATTTATAAGATGACATATTATTTATTGCAACTGGCTTTTATGGAACTTCTACATCGGGGACCAAATTTAAAAGAGAGATTATCTATCTCCAAGTCAGGGAAGACTCTCCCCAACATAATAGAAATAAAAGTACTATAAAAACAAAGGAAAAATGATATGGTAAAACTTTTTTATCTTATTATATATAATGAAATAATAATTTTATCATTAAAAACATAAAAAAAACAAGTATTTGCATTTTCATTAATAAGCCTTATTCCCCAATTCCCTGTTTCTTACCAATCAGTTTTAGCAAATAATATAAAATGTTACTTTTATTTTTAAAAATTATCTTTTCATATTTATATGATAATTTTAGTTGTAGAGATAGAGGAGGAGAATAGACTTAAATAATACATGGGATCTCAGTTCCAGATTTGAAGACGATGTCACAAAATATTTCTTTTAGAAAAGAACAAACTAACACTTTTCAAAAACATAGTTGCTATATCCAAAACCTTGAACGTGTACATTTTTAAATTAAGCAATTCTTGTTTTTGTTTGCGATGCGTATGATACTATGTGCAGACGATTCCTTTTGCTTTGACACACGGATTCACTTTTTTTAAGCTGTGATACATTCATTATTGTATGATACTTTCCTTTATCTATATTTTGAAATACTCTAAACTTTTGGACAGTACTCATACAAATTGACTGTTCAATTTTATAATCACAATTCAACCACTATTAAAGTAAAAGGGTTTATTAAAATACTAGTAGGAGACCCGTGCTTTCGCACGGGTAATAATATATCTTGCATGAATTTAATTAAATAGTTATTACATAACTTATTAAATGAAATGTGATTGAGGAATACCTACTAAAATATGTTTTGTAGTAATCTAGTACAAATATAAAGATGGTGGTACAATGAAATGATATTGAACCTGTAATATTAAAAAAAAAGGAAACATGTTAGGAAAAGTTGAATGAATTTAGACGGAAAATTACATGATTTATTTTAACAAGAGAATGTGACTAAAGATTAACTCATAAACCTTGTTTTTTATATATTTAATTTGATTGTTGATATAAAACTGTTGTATAGTCATATGATATTGAAATATGTTATTTAAAAAAATTAGTTAGAAATAAATATTTTAACATAATGTAAAATAAGTTGTAGAATACCTGTTAAAGATTTTGGAAAACTTCTTTATAAACGACATTTGTTGTTGTCTTCAATAGTTTATCATCCTTGTCATGTATCAATATCTTCAATCCCTTTTTGCTCTGTACTCTTGAAACAACTTCATACAACTGACCATGACTGAATACTGGTTTACGCAAATACAACCCCACACTCTCTAGTGATTGACCTTGTGATTTGTTGATTGTCATAGCGTATGACACAATTGTAGGGAACTGTGTTCTAATAAGCATGAAAGGTCATGAAGATTGTGATGGTGACATTGATAACCTAGGAATGTAAGTGACATTGATAACCTAGGAATGCAAGTGACATTTTCAATGTTTTTTCCAGACATTATCTTTGCCTCAAGTACATGATTAGTCATCTTCGTAACCACCAATCTTGTACCATTATATAACTCTTCAGACTGATCTAAATTCCTTAATAGCATAATCGGGGTGACTACTTTCAGCTTGATCTTATGATTTGGAAGTCCTGATGTTGAAAGTGAATTTAGAAATTCAGGAGTTAATATGTTGAATGCTTCATTGTCATTAGTATCATACATATCAACTCCATCTGAACTCAAGTATTCTTTTTCATCGCTTGTAAGTATACATTAGAATAGTTATTAATATAAATCTAATAAATTTAATACATTTAACATAATGTGTATGTTAAATAAAATTGAATACTTTACCTGAAATTTTCATCAGAACATATTCATTGATTTGATCAACAATTGAGATTGTTGATGCAAGTGTTGCTCTACATTGAAGAAATTGTTCATCCTTATAATGTTCTTGTAAGTTTGGGTAGGTGCTACTGACTATCGCATCAATTGGGTTATCATAATCTACAATCAAAATTTCCTCTAGGATATCAATTTCAATAGAACCATCATTAGGTTTAGATAATTTTGCATTTCCCATCTTTAGTATCTACTCAGAGAATTGCTTGATATTTGATTCATTGTCATGATTTTGTAAACACGTGTTCTTTGTAAGGGTTAAAACTGTACATTGATACCAAAGATAAGAAGCATTAATTGTTGCATGCACAATATCTGAATGACAACCTCTTGGAACCACTGGTAATATTTGTCTAAAATGACCTCCAAATACTACAACCTTTCCTCCAAACAGAATTTAGCCATTTGTTATTCCCATGATGTCACAAAGACTTTTATCAAGTGCTTCGAAGCAAAACTTATGTTCAATTAGAGCTTCATCCCATATAATTAAATTTGTTTGTTTCAATAATTCTGCAAGTTCAGTCCCTTGATGAATGTTGCAAATAGAGTTGTCAAAAGTTGGTACTGAAATTTAGAATTTAGAATTTGTTGTCCTACCCCCATGTAATAGTAAAGAAGTTATACCACTTGAAGTCACAGTCAATATAATATTCTTTTGAGATCTCAATGCATATGTTAGGGTTCACCACATGTGCGTTTTTCCAGTTCCTCCATAACCATGTAGAAAAAATATGCGACCTTGTTGACAATTAACATCTTACATTATAGTCTTGAATATCTTATATTGTTCTTCTGCATAATATGACATGAAACTGTGTGTTATCATGTTATTATTACAAATAGATTATTTAGGACTAACATTAAATAAAGAATTTTGTAAGAAAATGGAAGTACATGTTAAAGAGTATGGAAGTTTCTCTTTAATTCATCTGTATAATAATTAAGTTCTTGATATATTAGTCTATTTCCTAATTGACTTGTTATGTACCCATTTGGGTATGACATTGAAGGATAGTCTTTCAAACTCCTTCGATTTCCTTCAAGTAGTTTTTCAATCTCCAATAAAGTTAGATTTTGTAGTTGTTCATCCGTAAGCACCAACCCTATAATGTATAAAATGTGTTATATAATATAAGATATTTAAATAAAACAAAGTTTTAATAATACAATGTAATATAATTGTTGAATACCTTGATTATTGGAGATATTTCTTTGATTGTAGATAATTCCATCAGATAACCATTGCCATGTGTTCTCCAAAACATGATTTGGCCTATTCATTGATATGGATAAAAGCATTATGACAAATAATTTCCACAAGTAGAAACTAGAACCCCAATCTTTTGCTTCTCTTAGAGTTTCAATGTATTCTCTATCATCCTTAAGTAAGCCACATGCAAAGCAAGCATCCTTGAATGTTTCATATCGAATATTTGAAACAGTTCTAATATCTTCATAACATGTTGGTCCTTTAACAATTGTCAACATCATCCTAAGATAGTATAGCTCACCGGTGCATGAAGAAACCCAAATTAATCTTCCAATTGTATAACCTGGTTTTTTTGGCTTCGAAGAACTAGTTTTCTTCATAACAACAAATTTTGACACATATTGAGCATAACCTAAAGTTCTACCTTCTGGATATTTTTTTATTAGCTTCCATCCATGATGTAAACATAGATTCTGATATAGTTGGTCTTGAAAGAATATTGTCTATATCCTTGTGATCATTAAAGTAAACAGGTTGTTCTCCTGGAAGATAAAAGTATAATCGTTCAACAGCTGGTTGTCTCCCATGAATTGAAAATTTAAAAACTCTCCAACATGCTTCTGACGGTGATACATATCTATAATCAAGATATTGTTTAACCTCATCAACATTACCGGGAGCCTGTGATGCACCATCATTTGTTAGTTCAATAACCGATGTGATCTTATCATATCCTTTGTTTATATACTTGAATAAGTACTTAACTGAGGTACTTTGGTTACACCACTCCATATTAATGTAAGCTTGATACTTAATTAACAGTTGTGGGTTGTAAGGGACAACATAGTGATTGTCAAGAGAGATGCCATTTTTTCAACAATATTTCCATTATCTCTTCTCATATAGACAGGATATCCTTCTTCATCAACAATTGTAGAGTGTTGAAATTGTTTTGGAAAATACCGAGAACACTTACCATATTTCATGCATGGAGAAGACATATTGCAAGAACCACATGGACCATGAATCATATGTGACTTGATCAAGTTGTACAATTTAGGATCATCATTCTGATTTGGAATTTCAGTAGAGATAATTCTATCAATGTCATTTGGAGATGGATATTTTTTAGAAGGATGCAAAAAATAAGCAAGTGCACATGTGGTAAGCTTCTCTTCTGAAATTCAATAACGTACATATCTAAAACATTAAATTATAAAGGAATAATATGTATACAAAATTACTCACATAGTAACATATATGAGATATAGGTAAATATATTGTGAAATATATACTTACATGCAATTACTTTACCCAACACATGTCTTTTCTTTATATCTTGAAGCAATTGTTCAAACTTCATTTTGAACACTCTTGAGATTATATTTGGCCTATCATACGGCTTCAAACCCAAAGGATTTAGAAATCTTACAATTTCAGGCCAATTAGGATTGCATGTCATTGTTAGAAACAAATCAGGAAATCCCAATGAACTACAAATGGTCATCCCATCATAGTATAACTGATCCATGTACCTACGACTACCAACAAAAGTTGAAGGTAATATGACTCTTTTTCCAATATTTGATCCTTCAGTTTGGTCATTTGTTTGAGATTGGTTCAAATTTCTGTATTTATCAACCATTAACTTGGACTAATTTCTTTTGATAAAAGATAGACGTTCAGACTCTACCATAATATAAGCATCAACTAAAAATTGATGAAATAGTCTTCTTGACCTCAACATAGTTTGAGCCTCATCCTTCCTTGTTTGCAATCTAAAGGATATCCGTTCTCTCACTGTTAGACGATTTTGTATCCTATTTTGAGAATCAGCTCTAGCTCCGTGACTTACATCATGTCTGTAACCATCCTCCCCAAATGGAAACAACAATGGATATTGAAAAGCTAAATAACTTGCATGTAATTCATCAATTCTCTTTAAATGACCAGTTTGGGTCTCTATGATTATATCTCTTTTTGATGTTGAATCAATATCTCCAACTATTAAAGCAGTAACTTCAGAAACCGTTGGTGAGTTATTTACTCTACCATCACAACTCCTTTCGGAAATTAGCTTCAATTTCAAATTAGGAATTACACTATCTTTCAATCTTTCCCTTGCCATTCTGAACGACTTTGCATGAACATTATATTCATCCAACATTTGGGATAATTGGCAAAGTACTTGGGAATCAACCTTGTTGTTCCTATATTCATCAATTGAACAACAAATCAATAAGATTGCACTGAATAGAAAAATATGACATTATTATCCATAGTAATATTATCATGTACCTTATTCCTTCCATTTTGTTTTGAATTTCATGTTCTGTGTCATAAATTTAAAGTTGTGCAAACTTTGGGCCTTGTCCAGACATCGATAACATACTACCAATACGATGACATGGTTGTCCCTGTATCCTAATAGTTAGAGGACCTCTACCTTTATTGATTGATCTATCAAATTTTGCACCAGCGAATGTGAAGGCAAACATCATTTTGTATAGTCGAATATTGTTTTGATAATTTAGACTATCACGAGAGTGCAAATCAAAAAGGAGATGTTGAAGGATTGGAGGAGGTGTTTGCAATAAGGGTATTTGTACTTTACCGTCACCACAATAAAGTTCATATTTTGGTGTTGTAGTATTTCTACGTTTATGCTTTCGCTCTTCATACCATATGCATGTTCCACAATGATCACATTCAATAACAACATCACCAATATCATAATAACCTAAACAAACAATTTTAATGTTAGTGGCCATTTTCTTGTACTATAATAAAATTTAAAATGTTTAGTAAATAACCTTGATATATTTGAGCCATTGAGGTCATATGGGAACTAACGAATTGACTTCATCTTCCGAAGAATATTTAATATTAACATCTTCTAAACTCACCAGAATAAAATATATTAATGTTAAAAAAAATCATTATATTAATTTAATAAATGACTAATAATAAAATAAAATTTTGAATCAATACCTTCTATGTCAATTTCAGAATTGACATCATCTTCGTTTGTATGGTCATTAAATTGGTGGCTATAACTGTGCGTTGATGAAAAAGATAACATATTTTTTTTTACTCTTGATTTGTTGTTCAAGTTTTGAAGATGTGACATGTTCCCATATCTATTCATAAGATTTATACCTATAGATTTTTGATTCAAAAATCTCTTTTTTGTAGATTGGTCATGGATTTCTAATGGTTGGGTATGGGATGTTGAAGTTGAACAACCATTGATGTTGAATAAACCGTAACTGTATTTTAAGTTGACATAATTTAAATCTATATGTGATAGCAGGATTCTACTCATTTGTATAGATGTAGAATTTTGTTGTTGAGATTGCACCGATGAACATGTTTGTTGTTTTGATCTTGAATAATTTAAACTTGTATCCTTCAAAACAGACTTTCTTTTATTTCTTGCTATTGAAGAACATATATTCGGTTTATTTGTATCTATTTGATATCAACAGAAAAAGATACGCATTCAGCAAATCACGTCCTATTTTATGCACAATGTATACATTCAAGTGTAAGATTAGTGTATAACTTAAATAATTGAACATTAATAAATAGAGAATGAAACTGGTAGCCACCACATAATTTATTGCTATTGTTACATGTGGAATACGTTCCCTTTAACCGTAAGGATGTACTTTGATTTCAATTTGTTAAGTTCAATTTACCAAGCAATAAAATTTGAAAGTCTTATCTATAAAGAAGGGCAGTTTATTTATTGCAGCATATTAGGAGTTGATATCAAACATTATTTACCACTTAGTAATTATATTATATAAGTAATACTAAAAAAAAACTTTGTGGTATCCATATAATAGTTCATAGTATTGTAATTCATACATAAACAATTCTTTTAAAAAATTGCATAACAATCTCCCACATGTTATGGGATAATTTAAAAATTGGTACAAAAAGAATCTTCAAATTGATACAAAATGAACAAAGTAGACGGAGGAAATTTAAACAAGGTGTTCATAAAATTAAAGTATAGCAAATAATGTCATTCCAAAAGTTGAAAGGTTTGTAATAATGTCACTGCAAAAATTGAAAGGTGTGTATAAAAATTGTTTTTGTTTTATATTTTAAGGAAAAGAATAGGTTTTACAATTTTGTCCCTAAAAACTCCAAGTGCCAAAAAAAGATGTCCAATATGATAATAATAGCATCTCTTTCCATTTTTAATAAGATAATAGATAGTAGATGGAGGAAGTAATAAATATATGATGAAAATATATATTAGATATCACTTCATGTACAGTGGATAAATCGAAATTTATTACTACAGAGAATATCATGTACAATTAATGACAAAGTTTTGCAAAGGTACATGTGATTTAAATAAGTCAAGATGTATCATGCAGAAGTGATTGCAAGCTGTCCTTGGATCCACAAGAGATACCGAGTTTGACATTTACTTAGTAATTATTTTATATTACCAAATATACATTTTTACATTAGGATAAAGAATTAATCTATTTTAAGTGTATGTAGTGACAATCTAAGACCCTGAGATAGGGTGTACAATACATATTAAAAATTAAAGTAATAAATATCATTATATATAAAATGATAAAAACATTAATATCAAAATATAAAACTTAAATATATCTAATCAAATAAGTTATATATTTTGTAATTAATACTTCATATCTTGAAATTATTAAATTATTAACTCATTGTCAATATTATTGAATATTAGTTGCTCAATATAAGTGACTAGATAATCTTTCATCCATGCATCCTATTTGATTATGCAACATATTTTTTCATAATTTTCATAGTTAAAAAGACTCTTTCTTCCGTTGTTGTAACAATAGATAAAATCATTGTTAAATTCAAAACAAGATAAGTTAATGAGTAAACAATATGTCTTTCACTTTAAAACAACTTATTTAAAATATTATTGATTCCTTTAAACAAGCAAATTAAACACTAATACAAATTTTAATAATATAAGTCTCAAGTTGATTATCAAATATTGCTAAATTGATTGAACAAATATCATGTGAGTAAAACTTTGTAAAATCAATCAGTTTTGTCATATCAAAACTAGAGAACAAATTAACTAGACTGAAACAAGACACACAAAGAAGCAACTGAATATTTTGTTAGAAGAAACGATCATGAAATTCTTTAAGTTGTATATCCACAATAGTATAAATTTGTTCAACACGATAATGAATATTTTTTATTAAACCTGTTATGTTGTTTGAAAAAAATTAGACTTTTAAAGTTATAGGTAGTGTACATATTTACTTAAAAAAAACCAGGGTGTGCATTGCACATCCTACCATACTGTCAATGAATGTGTGGTTGTTTTTCCAACAAATATCGTTCATAGAAATTGAAACATTAACTTTTTGTTTTTTCTAAGAATATAGTAAAACCTTACATCAAGAATACTCGTAGTACTGATTTTAAGTTGCATGTGCTGAAGGAGATATTTTAATTAAATTATTATTTGGTTGCACTCCCCTCCATTACTTTTAAATTATTCTTGAAATTGTGAAAATCCATTACCTTTTAATTTTTTTTTAAATTGTAAAAAGTAGATTAATAATTACATTAATATATTTGTACTAAATTTATGTAAGTATTTGTCTATGTTATTTATACCTTACTATGGCAATTATAGTCATTATTTTCCAGTCATAACTAGTTAGGGGTAAAATTATAAAACGGTAACCAATGTTGCATTGGTTTAGTAGAAAGATAAATAAAACAGAACAATAATATTTCCTAGAAAGACAATAAAAAAGAGATTGAGTCATTAAAAAAGTAACAGTTTAAAGTATCATTTGACACGTGACAATATTCTCATGTAGGAGGATTTAATATTATTGGACATATAAGTTGGTGAAGTAGCTTATAAGTTCATACTCCCTCATATCATTTTTATAATTTTCTCGTGGATAGTTTTAAGCTGGTTAATGAAGATGCTTGATATTGTTAATATTACAGAGTTTCTCAATATTTACATGTGTTTTTTTTTCTCCTTAAAAATTATCATTCATTAAGGAAACACAGCTACTTTATCTTATCATTCAATTAATCTATCCACTCCATTAATATAAGCATATTTTGATAATAAAATTAAAACTTTGACATGAAAGGGAATGAATGGATCATAAAACTTGGCTTAACGAGCCTTTAACATGATTTGTTACAACCAAATGACTATCCCTTTCTTCAAATACAGATTCTTGAACCGAGGAGAATCAGACATGTAGGCTCCCGACAATAAGGTTTTAGTCCTATTTTTTATTTATTGATTTTCTTTTGCTTTACATTACAGAGCCCTTCCTATTTTTAAAGGACTTCAATATAGCTATGTATGTTTACTTGATCTTCTGACATTGTAAAAGTATCTTTTTTTTGTTTTTATTTAAAAGAGAGAGAAATCTAAAGAATATTTTGAGGTTGATAATTTGGTTGGATGAAAATGATAATTAAATCATATTTCCTATATTTAAGTGGCGAAACATAAAGGGTAAAAATAGCCGGAACCTCCCAAGTAGCAATACCAAAATAAATAAATAATAATAATACTTACTCAAGATAAAATAAAAGCTATAAAAAATCAAACCAAAAATGGAGTAAGATTCATCTCCATTAATGGAGAGTCAAGTTATATTTTGTTAAAATTGTAACTTCAATGAAAATTAAAGATCTTAAATATTATTGTCTTTTAATTTTTTAGTATATTTTCCTATAACTTACCTCTCCAATAACGGAGATAAGTCTAACTCTAAAAAATGATATAAAAATAAGATAAGATCTAAACACAATATGATTCTTAATTACCCTAGTTTCCATGCAATTGATAATATATTCAAGGGTTTGGTTCTTTTATAAGGATTTGAATTCTGGTAGGATTGTCTATAAAGTGAACAAGAAAGGATGCATTTATCTTATCATTACTTTATTGGGATTTATTTTGTCATTTTATAAATGGTGTTATTATATTCCCTTCTAAATATGTCGGCGGATTATTCATTGATGTTTAGCTTTTTAAGATTTTTTTTCTAAATTGTTTGTTTGTGTTAAATTATTTGTCTTTTACAAGTTAATAAATAAATGAAAAATGAATAAACTACCATCAATAAATAAACTACAATGTTCGCCCCAACTCAAGATTTTCAGAAATGCTGTCAAGTGTTCTTCACTTAACAACACCATAATAATATTTTAAGTTTTCAGCATAATTAGATTGCGATTGCGTAACGTCCATTCTTCAACTTTAAAAAAATTCTTGCATAAGTATATATTCAAATTCATAAGTCCTCCACCTAACCTCTTAACAAGTTGATATTTTAATTTATACTGATAATGTAATACATAGATATTAAACTAAAAAAAATGACGTAGGAATTATTATAAGCAGTTTAAATGATACATACCACCAGTCGAATTAAAGGATACAGCGAGTACCCACTTCAGATGACAAAAAAAAAAGCGCAAGAGAGGAGGAAAATGTGAATAAAACCCAATGTAAAAGGAACATAAATTATCTTCATGTAGGGTCAAACACTATAGAATTATTTAATCCAAAGCACGAGAAAAAGTTGCCGGATCAATCTCTTCCCATCTTCATTCAAAGTCATAACCACACGAGCTCCACACATGAAAAAAATGGAAAATATTAAAGATTGTAGTAGGATACTTGCTAAAAAAATTAAACACTACATTCAAGATTTTGGAAATTTAAACATTGTTTTTTCAATGCACATTTTCTATATTTAAACATTGTTGTACCCAATTTTTGGCTACACGACTTTCTAGATTCTCCACCATATTTTTATGTTGAAAAATGTGGAAAAAACCTTTTAGCTTAATTGTATTGGGATTTGGATTTTGATATTTAGATTCTAGAGTTAGTTACAGAGTAGAGAATATAATAGCATCATATCCAGTCATTCTAAACGATACCTTTCACTAAATTGCATGACTTGTATAAATAAGACATATTGACTCACTTCTTATTCAATCAATTCAACTCAATTCAATAATAGACATGGTATCAGAGCGTAATTATTCGATTGCTTCCGCTTATGCTTTTATCGTTCCAAAATTCAAGAAAGAATGACTGTCATGCATCAATCATCAAAGTGAGGAATCTTGCATTATGGCTAAGGATGGTGATGGTCATAGCATAAATCAAGGGGGTGTAGGTGGACTACGTTGTTGAAGTGATCCATCACTAATCTTCACCCGAGATGTGGTTGCTTATGTTCAAGTAGGTCTTTTACAGGGAAATGCTTCCGATTATGGCTTCATCATTCCAAGATTCAACATTTATCATATACAAGATTAAATCATTTTCTTATTCTTCATCATTTGCCCATCTTTCTTATTCATCATATAAGCATCTCATTAGGATCAAGATTCTGATCCGTTCTCTCTCTTTCATCATCAATGATTGGTTCGCTTCTGTCCATGATGGTTAAGCTCGGATATAACTTATGTCATGGATGGTTAAGCATTGGATGGGTAGCTTCTGTCCATAGTGGTTAAGCAAAGATATAGTTTCTGCTATGGATGGTTAAGCGTTTGATGATATAGCTTCTACCATGAGTGGTTAAGCGTTGTTATTACTTCAAATCAAGCTTCAAATCAATTCCAAGCTGGAGAGCAAAAAAATTTCACTCACCAACTTAAGGGGGGATATTAAAGATATATGATAGGTTATTTTGGAAGATGATAGTTGGTTAGAAAGTGAGGAATTAGCAAGTTAGGTTTATGTTAGTTACTTGCTTTACAAACTTTCTTTTCATTCTTTTTTCTTGTATAAATAAGACATATTGACTCACTTCTTATTCAATCAATTCAATTCAATAACATTTTCTCATTCTTTCTTGTTCATCAAGAATCTCTCTTATCCATGTCTACTACTATTTTAACAGGTTATTTAATTAATTATTGAAAAAAGTGACAATTTTTTTGTTGTAGGGCCTAACAGGATTAAGTATTGCTCCTACATATCCCTATGCGCGATAAAGAATCAAGGCTACATAGTCTTTTAGGTACAAATGTTTGTTGGTTGATTTATTTATTTTTTAAATGAGTTTCTAGAAACACTCATGTTTACTATTTATTTTATTTCTGAAAATAAGTATTCTCTTTTTAAAAAAATATATTTTGATGCTAAAGGTTTTTGGTTTTTTATGGGCCAGATAAAAATGGATCTTCACAGTTGACCCTTTTTACTTGTTTCTTACTATCAGTAAGCATACCAAGATTTAAGAGATATCATGGTAAGTAACCAGTAAAGAAATTAACGTTATTTTTGTCAAGACCTGGAAAAACTATTTGTTGAAAACAAAGCTATCGTGATTTGATGAAGCAAATCTAGGCACTGTTGGTAAACCATCGTGATTTGATGAAACAGTTCAAGACTCTGTGCGTGAACCATCAAGATATGATGAAGTAGTTCTAGACTCTAATAGTGCACCATCAAGATTTGACGAAACAGTTCGAGCCTCTTCTAGTGGACGGTCGAAATTTGATGAAGCAGTTCAAAACTTTATTGGTTGATCATCAAGTTTTGATGAAGCAATTCGAGATTCTGCTAGTGGACCATCGAGATTTGATGAATTAGTTCATGAGATTGCTATAGTGAACCAGAGATTTGTTGAAGCAGATCTCAAGTTTGCTATGGTGGACTAGAGATTTGTTAAAGCAGATCTAGAGTTTGCTATAGTGGACCAGAGATTTGTGGAAGCAGTTCCTGAGTTTATTGTGATGGACTAGGGATTTGTTGAAGCGATTCCCAAGTTTGCTATGATGGACTAGAGATTTGTTGAAACAATTCCGGAGTTTTCTATGATGAACTAGGGATTTGCTGAAATAGTTCCCGAGTTTGATATGGTAGACCATAGATTAATTGAAGCAATATCCGAGTTTGGTGGTTTGGTGGATTTAAAGCACGTCAAACATAGGGTCCTAGAAGGCAATATTTTTAAGCACGTTAGGCATGAGATCTTGAAAAGCATGATTTTGAAACAAGTGAGACACATGGTCCTAGAAAGTTTGATTTTAGAACATGTCAAGCGTGAGATCCTAGAAAGTTAGATTTTCATGCACGTTAGTCACTAGGTCATGGAAAACAAGATTTTGAAATACATGAGGCATGCTGTCCTAAAAAGTAAGATTTGAAATACAGCAGACACATGGTCATGTAAAGTAAGATTTGAAACACGTCAGGCACGAGGTCCTGGAAAGTATAATTTTGAAACACGTTAGACACAAGGTCCTATAAAGTATAATTTTGATGCACGCCAGACACAAGGTCTTGGAAAGTAATATTTTAAATGCTCATCGAGATGCAATACTCCGAAAGCTTGAATTGAATGATCATCAATGTATAGGACCCATAAAGCTTGATTTTGAATGCTCATCGAGGTACATGACCCAAAAAGCTTGCTTGTGAATGCTAATTGAGTTACAGGACCTGGAAAGCTTGATTACAAATCATCATTGAGGTACGGGACCTAGAAAACTTGATTGTAAATGCTCATTGGGGTACAAGATCTGAGAAGCTTGATTGTGGATGCTCACCGAGATATAGAACTAGAAAAGCTTGATTGTGAGTGTTCATTGAGGTACAGGACCTGAAAAGTTTGATTGTCAATCCTCATCGAAGTATAGGACCCGTAAAGCTTGATAACAAACTATAATTATAATGATATGATTGTTTGAAGATATGCAGTTCATGTTGATGTTTGGGGTTATAATGACTATTGTACAAGTGTGGATATGCGTAAATTGATAGGGGTGTTCAAATCCAGACTGGTCCAAAATAAAAACCGAAAACCCATCCAAAATAGATCGAAACCGCAGAAAATGAATGTATTTGGATCGTATTGGACTTATTTTTTAAAGACTGATTGGTCCATTCTGGATTTTAGTTTCACCTCTTGGACCCAGACCGGACCGAAATAGTATGTAAAGTTTAAGTGTATAATAATTTTAAGTGTCTTCCAAACTTAATCTTAAGTCTCAACTCCAAAATTGTACCTATATTTTACTTGTTATATTCTATAATACAAACATATATTTATATGTTGCTATGTTTTAAATCATATTGATTATATTTTATACACTTTTTTAGGACTTAAACCAATCCCACAACCAAATGAAAATGATTCAAGTGTTTATTCTCATTAGGTGCTTTATTATCAATTTTATTGTTGTGAAATTATTATTATTATTATTAATCATTAGTGAAACATTCTAGCTGTTAATTATGTTGCAGGTGCTCATATTGTTATTGTTGATATCTTATTGTTTTGTTGTCTTGTTATTATCAATGTCCTGTTGTTGTTGTTACCATTTTAATCTTTTATTATTATTGTCTTACTGTTTATTACTATTTTATGATGTTGTTTACTTATACTATTGTTGCACACATTTTAATGTTGTTGAACACTATTTTTATTGTTGCTTTATGCTTAATATTTAGTCATTTTTATGAGTTTTGAATGTAAGTGTAATTTCATTATTTTATAAAAAACGATCTAATCTGAACTGAAACCACATATAATATTTGGATCGGACATCTTAATATAAACATACCAGACCAGACTAGATCGCATGTTAATTATGTGTTAGAATCAAATCATTTTTGATCTAAAACCTGATCCAAATGGACGCGAACACCCATATTAATTGGTAAGGTGATGATGAATATTAATGAGATGTGATTGATGTTTATTTGAATACAAGAGAATGAGGGGTAAGACTCGTTCACAAATGTGTTGTTGATGATTTATCTTTTGAGATGACATAATATCTATCAATTTTGTGGACTCGACTTATGCGATTTTCGTTGAAAAATTCCCTTCCATTTTTAGATTCCGAGACGAATGATATCAAAAGTTGTCACAATTTGATTGAAAACACATTTTCTCTTTAAGGCGATCCATACAACTTGTCGTAGTTTTGTCTTAAGGAGAATGACAAAACCCAACTATTCTGCCCTAGTGCAGGCTGACAAACAGTTTCTTTCAAAAGTATTGATATTTTTGTAACAACAAAAACTGTCTAGTGTGCTTCTTCTGAATGCTTTCTTTCAAAGATGCCCTAGTTTGATATTAAGTAATAGTAAACATTCACTTTGAGTGTGTTCATTTAAGTTTTTTTTTCCTTTATAGTACCTAGTGTAGGTATATGTTGAGAATTTTTTCATTTTATTATGATCCTAAGCTTCTTTTATAGGTTTCCATCTTAGAACCACTCTCCTTTTCCTAGATTATCCATGTGGGTTTTCAGCCTATCACTTTTTCCCTTTTTTTGTGTGTTTTGCATTTTTTTTAGCATCCTCAAATGTGGTGACTTGAGTTGATAGAAAACATAAGACTTATCTGATTCATTGTTGAAGTTTTTCTTGAAAGTGATAACTAAAGATCTTGATTGGTTGAGAGATTTTGATTTCTAGAGACATGAGAATCAACTTCACTACTATATTATGTTTCTTGTATCTTTTCACTAGAAAATGAGACCAACCCAAAAACTACCCTAGTTTTGGGTTTCTTGTAAATTTCTACTTGAAAAATGGGATCAACTTAAAATTGTTTTAATTTTGGACATCTTGTAACTTCATATTAGAAAATATTATCAACTCAAAGAAATGTTCCAATGTGAGATAGTGAGAGAGATTCTTATGTACAAATTGCTCTCATAGGCTTGGAATGGATGGCCTTAGACTACGAGCCATTTTAAAATTTGCAATAGTTTGAGAGCCTTCCACTTTTCTTTTGTGTCATGCTCCTTATTTCATGCATAACTCTTTAAAAAGAAATACTAAAACAATGATCATGCAAAGTTGAGGATAATATAATTTAATCTGTATTAGGACTTGTGTGTTGATTAATTTATGTTGGGGTGTGAGTGTTGATATGTTTATGATAAGATTTAATTTGAGCTTATGCTTGAGTTGATATGATGGTGATGATAAGATAATTAATTTGTGTTAAGGTTGGGAGTGATGATGAGGTGATGATAATAATGAATTTTACTCATATGTATTAAAGATGACATATTTTTAGGAGATTAGTGGAGTCAATGTTTTTCTGTTAGGATGCACATCTTAGGCAAATAAGTCAACGATAAGGTCTTTTTAGGCTTGTAGTTGTCTTGACTAAAGGTTTTCAAGAAAATGATATAAAGTGCAAAATATATGTTTCTCATATCCACCTTTCTTTTTATCTTATTTCCAACAGTTTTCTAACATCACATTCAACGATTAAGAGAATTTTCAAGTTGTCATAAGAGTAGCCTAAAATTTAGATAAGAATATTTCCAAGAATGGTTCCTTTTGTATCATTGGTATTGCAATTTTTCTTTTGCCCGAACTTTTTTCTAAGATTCTAATTATGGATTCTTAGCGAGCTTTTTATATATTTTTTGCTTTTTTCACTTCAAGTTAGGAACACTATTTATATTCTCTTATCGTTCAGTCACATGAGTGGTATGAAAAAATGTATTCTTTTCTTTAATAATTGAATGTAAAGGAAAATGGTGGAAAAACTACCTTCCTTGGGCTATTGATATATTGAGGTTAATTAAAAATGATCCCTTTCATGATATCCAGACTCAAATGGGGTGACTAGGAATATCTCGTTAGTGTTCAAGAATTATAAAAAATGCCTTGTATCATTAGAAATATCTAATTGAAAATGTCCATCATATTATGGGTCTTATATTTACATCATCCTCCATTTTTTATCAAATACTTCATATTAATGCATAGATTAATTTTATTTGTGTTTATTTTGTTTTGTGTTTTTTTATGGATGAAGTGTGGCTAACATGGTTAGTAGGATGAGGTGTGAGATAATAAAATATGCATGATAAATGCACTAGTATTTACTTGTTAAAAACATATGCAAAAAAAATATTTATTCAAGAAATATGGATGAATTGAGGAGTGGTTGAATTTGACCGGGATCTTCAAGTGAGAAGAAGTTTTCAAAGTTGGCACTGGTTCAGCCGTGATAGGAGACAATGCACTATCTTGTGTAATAGGTTTAGCTCATGTAGTCTCAATCACAAACTGAAATTTTTTCCATCTTTTTGAATGTCTTCAGCTTCAACTATGATTCTTTACAATCGAGTCTAAGAATAATGATCTTAAAAACAACCCTTAATTAATGAGTGCTTTTAGCAATGGATCATGAAACTCGCATAGAAAAATGTGTTTTTTTGCATGATGTGATGGAGCGAGGGAATATTTTTTAGGCGTTACATGTATTAAAATGTCTCATATGGCTTAAGTGATGCATGAATTATAAGTAATGCTAACTATGAGCTTATACTATATAAAAATGCATGACATAGATATGAAGATGCATTTAATTTATTTTGGGATGTAGTGCATGATAGATAGTTAAATAATGCATGCAATTTTTATGAATGAATGAGTCTTTTGAAAAATATAATTTGTTAAACATGGTATGGAATGTATTAGGCTGTGATATAGGCTAGGCGAAATGTACCAAATGCTTTACAATAATTAATAAAAATGATATGATGAGATATCAAATTGGAATATATGATATAGGAATGCATGAAATGCAATGTTTGAATAATTTTTATTTTTATTTTTAATAGATAGATACATGAATGAATGAATAGATGTATGTATAAATGGTGTATTTTTTTAAATGTATATGTACATGCATTTAAAACATGTATGCATGAATGAATGAATATGTAGTAATGCATGTAAGTAATAAATATATGTATAAATGAATGAATGTATTCAATGTTTGAATAAGGAAATACATGCATGAATAAATGTATTCAATGTTTGAATTAGTAAATGCATGCATGAATGAATGTATTCAATGTTTGAATAAGTAAATGTATGCATGTATGAATGAATAAGTAGTAATACATAAGTTAATGAATAACATTTTTTCTTTTTTAAATGTGTGTATATATGAATGGCTATAAGTAGAAGAATATATGAATAATTTATTTTTATTTTTTAAATATATGTATGCATGAATAAATAAATAAATGAGTATAATAATGTATAAGTAATGTATTTTTTAAATGCATGTATGTTGGATGAATAAGTTGAAGTATGTATTAATGATATATTTTCTTATTGAATAAATACATAAGCCAATGAATGAAGAATTTTCTTTTTGAATGCAATGAATAAATGCATAAGCCAACCAATGAAGATTTATTTTTGATTGTTTAAGGCAATGATGAATGATGATTTTTTATTTTTTGTATGCATGAATGCATAAGCCAATGAATGAAGATTTTTATTGAACGAATGAATGCATAAGCCAATAAATGAAGATTTTTGTTTTTGAATGCATGAACGAATGCATAAGCCACTGAATGATGATTTTTATTTTTGAATATATGAATGAATGAATAATTGAATGAATGAATATTTGAATATGTATTTTTTGATTTTAAGTTAATGTATACATGAATGTAATATCTGATAATAAAAAATGTTTGCCCATTAGGGTAATGGACCATATCTTTGGTGATTAGGCCAACACAATGAACTGTCATGATGAGTTAACATCTGTCATATAATTCCAGCTAACTTAAGGTAAAGATTTTATGAAAATTACCCACAAGACGACGAATTCTATTAAGAGTACCTTATTTTGAATGCAGATGAGATGTGCCTATGACATATGCATACCAATTTGCAATGATATCTAATACCATTAGGATTTGATGTGAATGTTGCATCACTTTATTTAGGGAACATGAGTCCTGACTTATGACATTACACTTACTACAATATGCTTTCCAATGTTTACATTAGGATCAACATCCTAGGGTAGAGTTCTAGGGTGTAGTGGATACCTTAATAAGCTCTAGACTCTCTATAAGGTTCCCAGATTGCATCCAATCATAAAGAAAGGAAACTTAGATACCCTAGGAATAACAAGTGGGATCCGTAGTCCATACTAACAAAACTCATTATACTTATAACAATCTCAGCGGTTCGTCATACTAATATAAGTGAGACCTAAGGTTTACACTAACAAAGCGGATGTTCCTTCTAATCTAACGCCCGAGTATAGAAAAATTAATGGGAAGCATATAAATTTAAATATAGTCATTGCCAAAAGCTATAACAAGAAAAATAGAAAAATCATGATAATAGAAAAATATAATAAGGTATAATTAGGCGTGTATATAATGATTATGAGTCTACGCTCTTAAAAAAGTCACTACTAGATTGTGAGTTATCACGCATCAATTTTTGGTTACACAACTTTCTAGAATCGCTACTATATTTTTATGATAAAAATGTAGAATTTTATACAGCCCATTCACATTGGACTTTGGATTTTATTATCTAGTTTTGAGAGTCGGTTAGAAAGCATGAATGATATTAGCATCTTATCTGCTCATTCTAAATGGTTTCATTCACTAAATTGCATAACTTATTTTATATTATAAAGTTATTTGTTTATTTAATTAATTATTGAAAAGGTGACAAAATTTTATTAATATTTTTGTTGTGTTTGACAAAATTAACTCTTGCTCCTACTTATTCATATGTGCAATAGGTAATCAATGTTACATGGTTCTTTAGGTCAAAAAAATTTGTTGGTTGCGTTATTTTAATTTTCAAACGAGTTTCTAGAAAGTCCCATGTTTATTATTTATTTAATTTCGAAATTAATTATTATTTTTTTTGAAAAAATATTTTGATGCTAAAGATGAATTTTAGCTTTTTATGAGCTGTGGACAAAAAATGGTTGTTAACATGTATCATTGTTTATTGTGAAAAAAAGCAAATTACCCATGTCTCAAGACTATAAATAGGGCATTGAAGCTACCACACCATGCACCAAACATCCCTTACCACCACAGCAAATCATAACCTTAGATCAGTTCCATTTCACTTCCTCCGAAAATAAGTATGACCGCCGAGAATGAGAACAACCCATTAACCTTGTCTGATGAACAAATCTTGGGGCAAATTTATTCAACCCATGTCCATAGTGACACTAAGTTTGATGCTGGCTCTCTTTTCACTTTAGTTGAAAATGTCCTTACCCGTTCAACCCACATTGTTGAGAATCTTGTGCAGGTTTAAAATTATATACACACCTTAATCCGTGTTTTTTTAATCATGAGTTTCTTTCATTTGGGTTTTTATGTGTCTAATTATTGATGGTTTGTTGTTCCAGGGAACCACGGGAAATATAGACCATAGTGATGACTTGATTCCAAGAGCTAACTTCTCATCACCATTGTGTACCCTGAAGCAAATTTCTTCCGAGGTCTTTAGTTGATAATCTTTATTTTTTTTAAAGTTAAAACCAAGGGGAATACCTTTTTGATACACAATAATTTGCAGAAGTACAATTATTTTCAATTATTTAGGGGTAAGTATCTCAGCAAAATGAAGGTTTAAATTATAGGAATGAGATTTATGTATAAATAAAATATTGTATTAATCTCTTAATAGAGTATCAACAATATGTTAGTATACTGCTGCTGCAAGGCTCCATTAGATCTTTAGGATAATTAAAAGGTCAAGTGTTTGATTTTTATGATCTACTTTTGTTGGGAGAGGTAGTCATACACCCTGAAAGAGATTAGTTCCTTAGCAAAAATCACAATAGATTATTTTCTTCAAAAAAATATAATACCTTTTTATCTACAAATATATATTTATTATCATATCATAACGTTTTTTTTCACTAAAAAATGAATAAATATTTTTTAATGGAAATGATTGGCTAATGAAAGTAGGCTCCAAAATTGATAACTTCAAATTATGTTTATTCATTCTTTCCTTTCTGGATTTTTTGTATTTGATAAAAAAAATATGATAGGTTAATGAATGTCTTAAGAAGACTGTTCGAGATTAAGAAATGGAAAATTTATTCTTAAAAATTAAATAAAAAACTTTTCAATATATTGATTAAATACATAACAAACGACCAAATGCTTTATTTTTAATAACAATTTTAAAGTATTGAGTACTACAATTGAAAATATATACATAAAATGCAAAAAAAAAATGCTTCTACTTATTAACATATAAAGTAAACCAATACCAACTAGTATAATTCTTAGATAACTAAGTCCCTTAAATATTTAATTATGAGGGATTGCGTTTAACATAACTATTTTATCAGAAGCCATTGTATCAACTTTGGTGAGATATTTATTTCGAAAAAGATTTGTATTTACATCAACATTATCATGGTAAACTATTATATTACAATGAGCTTAATCATTCGATGATGGCAGCTATGTTGCAAGCCTCCAGGAGAAGAAAATGCTCACAGGACCACACTAACAATCCTCAACAAGTTATCAAATTATTCATGGGATGCAAAGGCAGTGCTTACTCTTGCAGCTTTTGCTCTTGAATATGGTGAATTCTGGCTTCTATTTAGGCATCAGTCAAATGATCTTCTTGCCAAATCATTAGCCATAATCAAGCGAGTGCCTTCGCTAACAAAAGACTTGGAAAAACACCGCTTTGTTATTTTGGAGTTCAACAATTTAATCAAGGCTACTTTGCAAGTCATTGAGCTCATCTTTGAGTTGGGAAAGTTAGCATCAATTCATAACACAAGGGACGTGCCAGCTTTGATACCGGCTTTGGAACAAATCCCAGTTGATGTCTATTGGGCTATCATCACTGTTGCTGCAATTGTTACTCAGATTGATTCTCTAACCCTTGATAAGTAAGAGTTAGTGAAAACTTTTACATAAAACTAAGCTACAAGTTCAATAATGGTTCAAATAGTAATTGATAATTGTTTTATGATTTCAGGGACACCAGGCAAGAATTGGCTCCATTTGGTCAAAAGATTAACATCATACTCAACAAATTGAGAAAGCAGATATTATTATGCAATGAACAGATAGGTAAATTAGAACATCCACTATTAGATATATTATTATTTTATTTTATCACAAATATTAGTATCTTATAGTATTTGTTATGGGTGAGACTCAAACCCTTAATATCTCATTCACTTTGTCTCTAACCATCAAACCACCTTGTAACTTCATTTTATTTTATTTTATAAATTTTCTTATTAGTAAGACTCGATCTCACAGCTCTTTCACTTCATCCTTTAACCTCTTTGCCTTCACCATTAAACTCCTATAAACAGTAGATGTTATCCATTGAAATGCATTCTTTTTATTCATGATGTTAAGAAATTATTGTACTTTTCAGAGGAAGCTGAGTATCTCAAATTGCTTACGTTATACTTCCAAACCCCTACTGAAATTAGTGTGGTGCTTAAGTTTCTCTTTTATGGCAAAAACGCTCCAAAGGCAGATATTTATGACGGTGAAACACAGGTTAGCAACACATTTTAATGAATAGCACTGTATCAACAACCAAAATTATTTACAATTTCTAGAATAACATATTACATTATTTCTTGCTCTTTTTTACATGTTATCCTTTATTTCTACACACATTTTCAAGTGTCGATCTAAAATGAAAGGTCAACTATAATTAATTTATTGTAAAAATAATTAATAATGAATTATCACATGTTACTTTTACATTATTTTATAGTTTTATTGATATGCTACAACAATGTCATTTTTTAAGTTGCTAGGGCATCTTTCCACTACTATACTCATGTGTATAGCTATTATTTAAAAATCAATCACTTTCATATAAGAATGATAAATAATACACACTGTCAATCTTTATGGTGAATGCACAATTTTTTTCCTTAGCTTGACTAGTTTATTTTGAATTTTAATTAAATAAATTTTTTAAACAGGTTAGCATTGAGGTTCTGCAAAAGAAGGACTTATTCTTGTTCTTTTCAACCCTGGACATCACCGAAACTGATTTTGATCATCTCATACCAATTTATAATACAATCAAAACAGGAAACCAGTACAAGATTTTGTGGGTTCCCATAGTGGAAGAATGGAACGATGAACTGCGTATACAATTTGACTCACTGAAATCTAAGATGCCTTGGTATGTGTTGTACAACTCTGAACCAATAAGAGGCCTCAAGTTCATAAAGGAAAATTTGCATTTCACAAACAAGCCTACAATTGTTGTGCTGAGTCCCCAAGCAAAAATTCTGCATTCTAATGCATCCTACATGATTGAAGTTTGGGGGTTGAGCGGTTTCCCATTCACTGAAACCATTGAAGAGTCACTAACCTTAGAATCAAGTTGGATTCATTCACTGGTTACAGACATTAACCCACATATCCCCCAATGGGTAAGTATATACAACTGTGGATGCAAAAAACAAGTTTTAGGAATATTCGTCGTGTTTGCAATTGTGGCTACAATTATAGCTAATATAACTTCAATAACAAATTAAAACCTTGTCTATAATTTAAGTTTAACTAGTCATTCATGTTAATTTTTTGGTTACAAATTGAGCAATAATTTTTAGTTAGAACAATTGTAACAAAAAGTTTTTTCTTGTTATGTTTTGGAAAATAGTTCAAAGAGCAAAAGTACATATTCTTCTATGGAGGCAAGGACAAGGAATGGATTCAACGATTCACTAAATTTGCTAGTACCCTCGCAAGTGACTCCACTCTTAAGGAAGCGAATATTTCGATTGAGTTATTTTGCATTGAGTTTGAACCTGTAAATGTTAACCGCTTCTGGAAAGGAATAGAGAGTTTGTTTATGAGCAAGGTAGACAAGATAACAACCAGTGTAACTCAAGAGGTACAAAAATTGTTTTCCTATAAGAATGAGAGTGGGTGGGCACTTCTTACACATGGCTCCACTGTGTTACTTACTGGCCATGGTACCACCATGTTGAAGACCGTGTCAGAGTTTGAGAAGTGGAAAAAGCTTGTAATCAAAACTGGGTTCGAGATCTCCTTTAAAGAACACTATGAGAAGGTTATTCTTTCCACTCGTATTTGCTCCCATATTCAAATTCCTAAGATTACCGGGAAGATCCCAGATTTCATTGAGTGCCCAGAGTGTCACCGCAGAATGGAAGTGTTTATCAGCTACAAATGTTGCCACATTGAGGAGGAAAAGATTGCTGCTATAAATGCTTAGCGTTAAGTTTCTTGCTTTTCATCAGTCATATATTTATTTTCTTCCAGTTTCGTTCTAGCCCAATTTCGTAATTTTGTGTTTAAGTGACATTACAAAGTGTGTTTTATTCACAACTATGTAATGTACCCATGTTGTGCATTATCATTGATCAGTGTAAGAATAAGGCTATTTGCTTGTGTTATTTTATATGAATAAATAGTGAAATTATTAAATTTTCTCAAAACTTTATTTTCATTTGTTTTAAAAGCCAGAGTGCAACAACACCCCCAAATTTATTAAGAAAGTAGAGCAAAGGGAACCAAATAGGAAAGCAGTTACATGTGGTTGAATCTATTGTTAGGTAGTCTATATATCTATTCCTTTGAAGTCATTTGAAAGAAAATGTGGTATGTAGTCCCACCCCGAGTCACACTTGGAAAGAATTCCAAAACTAACTAGTTTATCTGTATAAGTATTATCTTCTATAAAATTATGGGAAATTCTGAACACCATTGAACTCACCAAATCACAGCAATTATTCCAATTTAGGAGAAGCTTCCAGGGGGTTGTCTTGCGCTTGAAGATGTCGACCACCGCATCACATCCTAACCAAATAGAGTTCTAGCCTTTAGTTAGCTATCTCAATAGCTCTACTTTCAGGAAAAAACTTTGCATACAAAGAATCCTCTATACCATAAAAGGCTGCAAAACATTCGGTAAGAACGAGGTTGCAACTAAGACGGATGAATTAATTGGCTTAAAAATTATGGCCACTTTTTTTGCAAAATCAAGAGTTAACGTGCAGCGGAAAATATATGCAGAAAAATAATCAAGATAAAATGAAAGAGATAAGGGAGAAGAGAATACGCAGTGATTTTTATAATGGTTCACATTCTAGTCCACTGAAGGCTACGTCCAGTACTCTTGCAGCACAAGAGATTTCTTCACTAAGAATTATGAGTTGTAATTACAACATCTCACCCCGAGATTTCTATGTACCTTACACACTCCCTAATCCTTATTTTCTCTTGGAAAACGCATTTCCAAGTGATTCTGATCCCCTTTCTTTTCCCAGCCCGTGAAAGAAAGTGTTCTCCAATAATATTGAAAAATGTACAACAATGACAGATTGCCTTTACAAGTATAAAAGTAGTATAACTTGCAATCCAATCAACTCTTTATGTATACCAAGTAATAATGTTTTTTGGAAAACTTTGAAACACTTCTAAGCAACTTCAGAAAAAACAACTTTGAAAGTTAAGGACTAGTTGCAAAAAGTATAGAGA
>NW_017721968.1:0-2996 GCF_001865875.1 Lupinus angustifolius | reverse complement strand
ATTTTTGAAATTTTTTTTAAGTACTCTAAAGTGTATCAACTTTTTTTAAAAATAGTTTGAGCATTACTACTTTGTATATTTAAGAGTTTTAGGATAGAAGTACCTATAGAGACTTAATCTAATTATCTTGAAGCTTTAATCTTCTTTGTCTTCATAAGTATTCTTCCTTTTCTTCTTTTTGGTGATGTTGGTGTCTTCATCAAAACCGTGCCAAGGTCAGGAGCAAAGATCTTCTTCACAATCTCCTCTTTTTGATACCAATATCTTCTTGACAGTGTAGTTTTCTGAATTTTCTGAGAGTAGCATACTTTGTGATATATCTTGACTTGTCTTGAGTATGCTCCCCCTATCTTGTATGCTCCCCCTTTCATTTGGAGTTAAGTGCCTGAAATAAAGTTTGACAGGAAGTACACTCTCCCAACTTTTCTCCCCCTTTTGATTTCATCAAAAAGTAGAAAAGCAAGAGTCCAGCACAAGATATATAGTATATATAGCATACATGATGTATAGCACAATAATATCAAAACTTAATGTAGTGCATATCATAATAGCATAATATCAGAGCATAAAATCAAATATTGTTCAAACATAAAAACATAGTGTAACATAGTAGTAGATGTTCAAAGCATACAAATATTACCAACATAAAAACAGATGTTCAGAATTATGCTTCGATATAAACATAAAAACCTAGACACACTCTAAGACTCAGGCTCAAAACTATCTTCATCAACGTCCATACTGCTCAGCTTAGAAGAGAGACGATGAAGTTCAAACTGGATATGTTGGTTTTGAGTATCAAAGGCATCCATCCAGTTTGAGATGTAGCTTCGAAGAGAAACCAACTCGTCCATTATCATTTGATTGGTAGGCATATCAGCAGATGAGGAAGATTGAGCATGAAACTCAGAAGGTTGTGGTGCAGGTGGGTTAGGTTCTGTTTGATCAACAGATGCAGGTTGTCTATCAGATCGATGCCTATAAAAGCAACGATCATGAGGATCAATGGAGAAACCCATTTTGTGGACAACTTCCACATCAATCTTGCTTTCGCGAAGATTCAGAGGTACCTTGGTTTCACCATTAGTAAACACACCGAAATGTTCAAGAATGTTTGTTATGAAGATAGCATAAGGAAGTGTTCCTTGAACGTTCCACATTTGTCGCATCATCATCTGAGTCCAATTGATCTTGATGTTAAATTTCATAGAGTACATCAATTGGAGCTCTATGTCACTTATTTGAGAATGGTTTGAAAATTTTGGTAAGATGACATAGCTCAGCAGATAATGAAACAAACGATCTTCGAGTTTGAGATGTCCAGCAGAGAGGATATCTCGATTTTTAACAGTTTCACCAAAGCCTTGCTGCTTACGCAATTCAATTTCCTCTTTAGAAATTCTACACATAGAATAGTAGAGTTCCTTACGATCATAGTTCTCCCATTCACACTGAAGACCGAAACCAATAGTGCTACCTTGAATGGGTATTTGACAGCACAATGAACCAAAAGTTTTAGCATCTAAAACAATATCTTTTCCTTTCACATAGGAAGTGAGATGATTTTTCCGAAAGTTCATGTTGCAATAAAATACTCGAACAAGTTCGGGATATATGTCGTTAGTTTCACAGCAAAAGTCAAAAAGGTTTTGTTGCCGCAAAAGATAAGGAAATAGAAAATCTTCAAATTCAAGATGTTGCAATAAAATACTCGAACAAGTTCGGGATATATGTCGTTAGTTTCACAGCAAAAGTCAAAAAGGTTTTGTTGCCGCAAAAGATAAGGAAATAGAAAATCTTCAAATTCAAAATTCCCTACATTACCGTATTTTGGAGTAAAAATGGTGCGACCATGGAAGTGCTCCTCGAATATCTTGCGTTGCTCATCATTAGAAGCCTTATCAAATCTAGAGGGTTAGACTCCAAAGATGTTGTTCCTTGACTCCTTTGAGATGTATTGGTGCATTGTTTCTTTGATCTAAAAGAAGAAACCATGAATTTGGGATTTTGAAATTTTAGGTTTTTGGGTTTTGGAGATTTGGGTTTTTTTTATTTAAGCCACTAATCACGAAAATGATTGGTTAGAAGTGTTTAGAATCGAAAATGTGATAGGAATGGACACAAAAATCACCCAAAATGGTTTAGAAATGAAGATTTTAGAGTGAGAGAGGGGTATGCACGAGTGAGAGAGTATTGTGAAGTCTGAAAAAGTGCAGAAAATCCTATATATACGCACAGAGTAATCGATTACGCTACTTTGAGTAATCGGTTACTCAAATTGAAATTTTAAAATTTTTCAGACATAGTTTGAGTAATCGATTACACACTTTGGGTAATCGGTTACTGAAACTCTTTGTTCACCCTGTAATCGGTTACTGACCCCAAAAGTTTTATATTTTAAGCATACTGATGCACTGAAAATGATTTTTAACCCAAAAATTGAAGTTTTTGAACACAAATAAATATATTTAAGATCAAGTAGGCATGAGATAAACATAATGAAGCAAACATATAATCATATAAGCATATTAAGACATGTAAGCTTCATCAAGAATGCCTAATTCAAGTCTAATTTTTTAAAAAGGTTCTTTTGCCAAAGGTTTAGTGAAAATGTCTGCAAGTGTTTGCCAAGGGCTTAGTGAAAATATCTTCAAGTTGGTTATGAGTATCAACAAATTCTATGGATACATCTTTTTTTGAACATGGTCCCTTAGGAAGTGATGCCTTATATCTATGTGTTTGGTTCTAGAATGCATAATAGGATTCTTTGTGAGGTTTATAGCACTAGTATTATCACATTTCAGCGGAGTGCAGCCTAAGTCTAAGCCATAATCTCGTAATTGTTGCTTAAGCCACAACACTTGGGTACAACAACTACCTGCTACTATATATTCAGCCTCAGCAGTGCTTAGCGCAACATATACTTGTTTCTTGCAAGACCAAAAGACTAAAGCATTGCCTAAAATATGACAAGTACCACTTGTACTTTTCCTTTC
>NW_017721967.1:0-478 GCF_001865875.1 Lupinus angustifolius | reverse complement strand
GTCATCCATATCAAATCTTTTCAGCAAATTCCTACAATACGTGGATTGACTTACAAAAATGTCGTTATCAAGCTGTTTGATTTGTAGTCCAAGGAAGTAATTCAACTTTCCCATCATGGACATTTCAAATTCTCCTTGCATCATTTTTCCAAATTCACTACACAAATTTTCATTAGTAGTACCAAAAATAATATCATCTACATAAATTTGAACTAGTAAAGTATGATGATTTATTTTCTTTATAAATAGAGTAGTATCGACATTCCCTTTGGTAAAACCTTTTTTCTATCAGAAAATTTGTTAGACGATCGTACCATGCTCGTTGAGGTTTCTTTAGACCATAGAGGATTTTCTGTAACTTGTATACATGAGAAGGATGTTTGTAATATTCAAAACCAGGAGGTTGTTCTACAAACACTTCTTCTTGAATGTAGCCGTTGAGAAAAGCGCTCTTGACATCCATTTGATATAACTGAAA
>NW_017721966.1:0-425 GCF_001865875.1 Lupinus angustifolius | reverse complement strand
CTATTTTTCGGTCTAGAAACAAGTTCCCAAACTTCATTACTCTCAAAATGGTTTAATTCTTCTTGCATAGCAAGAATCCAGTGTTCATCCTCGATTGCATCATCAATCTTGGAGGGTTCTATCTGAGAGACGAAGGCCATGTTCAGACAAGCATCACGTATTCTACGAGTAGTTATACCTCTACTTATATCACTGATGATGTTGTCAATAGGATGATTTCAATGAGTTCTCCATTCTTTTGGTAGATCAGAGTGAATATGCTCTTCTTGACAAGATATATTATCATCTATTCTCAATTCCTCAGGATCAGTTGTAATATCAACAATAGAATTTTCTTTAGCATGGGAACTTGGCAAGTCGTCTTCATCACAAGATATCACATCTTTTAATACGGGATTGGTTTCATCAAAAGATACATGAACAGA
>NW_017721965.1:0-2073 GCF_001865875.1 Lupinus angustifolius | reverse complement strand
TTGCATCAAACTTGCCCAAGTTATCCTTACCATTGTTCAGAACAAAACATTTACAACCAAAAACATACAGATGAGAAATGCTTGGTTTTCTACCTTTGAAGAGTTCATAGGGGGTTTTCTTAAGAATGGGTCTTAAAAGAACTCGATTCGAAACATAACACGCAGTGCTAACTACATTAGCCTAGAAATATTTTGGGAGGTTAGTTTCATTTAACATTGTTCGAGCCAGTTCTTCTAAGGACCGATTCTTTCTCTCTACAACACCATTTTGTTGAGGTGTTTTAGGAGCAGAAAAATTATGGTTGATCCCAAGATCATCACAGTATTCTTCAAAAGAAGAGTTTTGAAATTCTCCCCCATGATGACTTCATATAGCAGTGATTTTTAGAGATTTTTCATTCTAAACTCTTTTAGCATAAATGCTAAAGGCTTTGAATGCCTCATTCTTATAAATTAAGAATAGAGTCAAGTATATCTAGAAAAATCGTCCACTATAACAAAAGCATAATAATTACCACCAAAACTTTTTGTCCTTGAGGGACCAAATAAATCTATATGAAGTAATTGTAATGGTGCTTTGATTTGAAAGAAGTTTTTGTTTGTTTATCCATTTGACAAGCACTTCATAGTTTGTCTTTAACAAACTTCATTTTGGGTAAACCAACAACTAAATCTTTCTTAATGAGTTTATTCAAATGTTACATGTAAATGTGAGCAATTCTTCTATGCTAAAGTCATGCACTTAGGTAAATATAATAACAATGTTTTTTGATGTTCTATGCATAGGTAACAAGGCCTTTATTGCACGAATTAGGAGTATGACCAACATTTTTACATTAAAAGCATGTGGATTGATGTTGATGCATCTTTTGTTTAGACTTGTAGAAAGAATGTTGATCAAGATTTTCTTCAGAAATATTATGCATGAAATCATTCTCAGTTTTCACAAAAGTACTCTTTGTCATACCATTATTTTTTCGGCTATTTGTGTAGCCTAGACCTCTTCGGTCATTGGTATGTTTTTTAGTATTTAAAATATTGTCCATTTTATAAGTACTCTTCTTGAACATATTCATTTCTTGATTTAATGAAACAATTTTAGTTTCAAGAGTGTCACATTTTTGACAATCAATGCACTTGTCATTTGATTTGGATTTTAAAGCATCCAAATCTTTTTGTAGAATTTTATTTTGACTCTCAAGAAGTTCTATAGTGTTTTTCTGATTTATGCACACTTTAGAGAGTCTAATAAATTCTTCATGTAATTCACAAAAAGCGTTATGTAACTCATTATATGAAAATGTATCATTTGGTTCAGAGTTACTAACCTCATAATCGTCATTTAAATTGTGTGAAGCCATCAATGAAATATGTGTTTGCTCCTTAATTCTGACTTCTGCATTTGAACCATCATCTTTATCTTCTGATATAACATTTGTTCTTTTCTTGTCCTTATTTCTTTTGAAAGTATTATGCTTTTGTAGGGCTGGACAAGCACATTTTAGATGATCTGGTTTTCTGCCTATTGAGCATGTAGATTTTTCTTTGATGTTGATGCTTCACCATATGATGTAGACCTTTGTATTTCTTTGGCTCCATGTATCCTTTCTAGAGTGTCCGAAATTTCTTTCGACGTTTTGCAACTTGACACTCTACAAAATTCTTTTTCTTCTAGAGCCGACACAAGAATGCTTTTGGCTTTAAGGTCGTATTGCACTTTCTTCTTGTCTTCATTATTCCATGAAGATTTCGACTTTACTTCCCTTACACTGTTGATAACGGTGAAGGGTTAAAATGGTCCTTCTTCAATTGCATTCCATATGTCCAAGTCTTGAGACTCTATGAAGATTCTCATTATGATTTTCCAGAAATCATAGCACTCTCCAACAAAGCTTGGAGGGCGGTTGATGTTGGAACCTTCTCCTATCTTGAGGCCATCTTTGATATAGGATCAACTTTGAGAATATCTTACTCAAAAATAGCTCTGGTGCCAAGTGTAAGAACGAGGTTGCAACTAAGAGGAGGGGGGTGAGTTAGTTGACTTAAAAATTATGGCCACTTTTTCTGCAAAAT